>NC_041380.1:266673315-266706547 GCF_002162155.2 Triticum dicoccoides
GACCTCGCCGTCCTCCTCCTCTACGTCGCCGGACCTCATCGCCCCGCCGCACGTCGTCCCCGTCACCCTTCTCGAGCTCGAGCCCGCTGCCCCGCTGTCGCCGCGTCCCCGTCCTCCACCTCGCCGGACTGCGCCCGCCCAAGCGCCCGTTGCCCCCTTCCCGGGTGGACTCGGGCGCACGCCCGCATGCCCATGCCCGCTAAGGCCATTGGCCCTATGACAAGCAAACCCCACCCCCAGAACGTTTAAAAAAGGAATTAAATATATATATATATTAAATAAATAAATAAATAATAATTAAAATAATTCAAATAGTAATTAATTAATTAAATAATTAATTAAGTTAATTAATCCTGATTAGATTAACCTAATCACTAATTAAACTAATTAATCTGTTTTAGTTAATCTTAGTCAATGACGGTGGGACCCACACGTCAGGTTGACCAAGTCAACTCTGTTGACTGCTGATGTCAGCATGACATCATGCTGATGTCATTAATCTGTTTTCCGAATTAATTAAATAATTAATTAAATTTCAGAAATTAATAAAATCTTTTAAAAAATCATATCTTTTAATCCGTAACTCGGATTAAAATATTTTCAACATGAAAGTTGCTCAGAACGACGAGACGAATCCGGATACGCAGCCCTTTCGTCCGCCACACACCCCTAACATATCAAACTCGCAACTTTCCCCCTCCGGCTCCTCTGCCCGCAAACACGGAACACCGGGAATACTTTCCCGGATGTTTTCCCCCTTCGCCGGCATCACCTCATACTGCGTTAGGACACACCTAGCACCGCTCTTTGTCATGTCTTGCGTCGTCTTGCTTATGTTTGCACTGTATTTATTGTTTCTTCCCCCTCTTCTCTTCGGTAGACTACGAGACCGACGTTGCTGCTGCCCAGTTCGACTACGGAATTGACGACCCCTCTCTCTTGCCAGAGCAACCAGGCAAGCCCCCCCTTGATCACCAGATATCGCCTATTCTACTCTATACTGCTTGCATTAGAGTAGTGTAGCATGTTACTGCTTTCTGTTATACCTATCCTGATGCATAGCCTGTCCTTGATACTACTGTTGTTACCTTTACCTGCAATCCTATATGCTTAGTATAGGATGCTAGTATATTCATCTGTGGCCCTACATTCTTGTCCGTCAGCCGTGCTATACTATCGGGCCGTGATCACTCGGGAGGTGATCACGGGTATATACTATATACTTTATACATGATACATGTGGTGACCAAAGACGGGTCGGCTGGTGGAGCACCCGCGAGTGGATCTTCGTGGCAGAGCGACAGGGCAGGTTGAGACCGCCTAGGAGAGAGGTGGGCCTGGCCCTGTTTGGCGTTCGCGGATACTTAACACGCTTAACGAGATCTTGGTATTTGATCTGAGTTGGCTACGAGCCTATACGCACTAACCAACTACGTGGGAAAGATATGGGCACTCGGCGTCGTGGTATCAGCCGAAGCACTTCGTGACGCCAACGACTGAGTGGCGCGCGCCGGATTGGAACGTAAGCCTGCTCTTGTATTAAGGGGGCTAGTTCTGCTTTCGGCCGCGTACGCAACGTGCAGGTGTGCTATGGGCGATGGGCCCAGACCCCTGTGCGCTTAGGTTTAGACCGGCGTGCTGGCCTCTCTGTTGAGCCTAGGTGGGACTGCGACGTGTTGATCTTCCGAGGCCGGGCATGACCCAGGAAAGTGTGTCCGGCCAAATGGGATCGAGCGTGTTGGGTAAGTTGGTGCACCCCTGCAGGGAAGTTAATCTATTCGAATAGCCGTGATCTTCGGTAACAGGACGACTTGGAGTTGTACCTCGACCTTATGACAACTAGAACCGGATACTTAATAAAACACACCCTTCCAAGTTCCACAGACAACCCGGTGATCTCTTTTCCACAGGGCGACGAGGGGAGGATCGCCGGGTAGGATTATGCTATGCGATGCTACTGGAGATGCTACTTGGAGATGCTACTTGGAGATGCTACTTGGAGGACTTCAATCTACTCTCTTCTACATGCTGCAAGACGGAGGCTGCCAGAAGCGTAGTCTTCGACAGGATTAGCTATCCCCTACTTATTCTGGCATTCTGCAGATCAGTCCACCGATATGGCCCTTTACACATATACCCATGCATATGTAGTGTAGCTCCTTGCTTGCGAGTACTTTGGATGAGTACTCACGGTTGCTTTTCTCCCTCTTTTCCCCTTTCCCTTCTACCTGGTTGTCGCAACCAGATGCTGGAGCCCTGGAGCCATACGCCACCGTCGATGATGATTCCTACTACACTGGCGGTGCCTACTACTACGTGCAGGCTGCTGACGACGACCAAGAGTAGTTAGGAGGATCCCAGGCAGGAGGTCTGCACCTCTTTCGATCTGTATCCCAGTTTGTGCTAGCCATCTTATGGCAACTTGTTTAACTTATGTCTGTACTCAGATATTGTTGCTTCCGCTGACTCGTCTATGATCGAGCACTTGTATTCGAGCCCTCGAGGCCCCTGGCTTGTATTATGATGCCTGTATGACTTATTTATGTTTTAGAGTTGTGTTGTGATATCTTCCCGTGAGTCCCTGATCTTGATCGTACACATTTGCGTGCATGATTAGTGTACGATTAAATCGGGGGCGTCACAGGAACCCACTACTAAAATTAAATTAAAGATCATGAATGCTACGCTTTATGTGATTTGGGTGCTAGCGTTTCCACGATTCCAAAAACTTTGTGTGATGTGTTAGCTCTCCGTGAATTTGATGATTGTTCCTTAAATTTGCACCTTGTGGATTCCACTATTAAGAAACCTATGGGAAGAATTAATGATGTTCTTATTGTTGCAGATAGGAATTATGTGCCCGTAGATTTCATTGTTCTTTATATATATTGCAATCCTACATGTCCCATTATTCTTGGTAGGCCTTTCCTTAGAACGATTGGTGCAATTATTGATATGAAAGAAGGAAATATTAGATTCCAATTTCCTTTAAGGAAAGGCATGGAACACTTTCCTAGAAAGAAAATTAAATTACCTTATGAATCTATTATGAGAGCCACTTATGGCTTGCATACCAAAGATGATAATACCTAGATCTATCCTTGCTTTTATGCCTAGCTAGGGGCGTTAAACGATAGCGCTTGTTGGGAGGCAACCCAATTTTATTTTTGTTTCTTGCTTTTTAGTTTTGTTTAGTAGTAAATAATTCATCCAGCCTCTGTTTAGATGTGGTTTTATGCTTTTAATTAGTGTTTGTGCCAAGTAGAACCTTTGTGAAGACTTGGGGAAAGTCTTTGCGATCTTGCTGTAAAAATTAGAAACTTTAGCGCTCACGAGATTTGCTGCCATTTTTTTACTGGAGAGTGCGATTAGGTTGATTATTTTGGCAGACGATTAATAGATAAATTCCTCATGTCCAGCAATTTATTTCAGAATTTTTAGGGTTGCAGAAGTATTCAAAACCTACAGATTACTACACACTGTTTTGTTTTTGATAGATTCTGTTTTTCTTGTGTTGTTTACTTATTTTGATGCATCTATGGCTAGTATCGGAGGTTATGAACCATAGAGAAGTTGGAATACAGTAGGTTTAACACCAAAATAAATAAAGAATGAGTTCATTACAGTACCTTAAGTGGTGGTTTGTTTTCTTATACTAACGGAGCTCATGAGATTTTCTGTTTAAATTTAGTGTTGTGAAGTTTTCAAGTTTTGGGTAATGATTTGATGGATTATGGAATAAGGAGTGGCAAGAGCCTAAGCTTGGGGATGCACAAGTCACCCCAAGGTAAAATTCAAGGACAACCAAAAGCCTAAGCTTGGGGATGCCCCAGAAGAAATCCCCTCTTTCGTCTTCTTCTATCGATAACTTTACTTGAGGCTATATTTTTGTTCACCACATGATATGTGTTTTGCTTGGAGCGTCTTGTATGATTTGAGTCTTTGCTTTTTAGTTTACCACAATCATCCTTGATGTACACACCTTTTTGGAGAGACACACTTGAATTGGAATTTATTAGAATACTCTATGTGCTTCACTTATATCTTTTTAGAGCACGGTGGTGGTTTTGTTTTATAGAAATTATTGATCTCTCATGCTTCACTTATATTATTTTGAGAGTCCTTTAGAACAGCTTGGTAATTTGTTTTGGTTATGAAATTAGTCCTAATATGATAGGCATCCAAGATGGGTATAATAAAAACTATCATAAAAGGTGCATTGAGTACTAGGAGAAGTTTGATACTTGATAATTTTTTTGAGATATAAAGATGGTGATATTAGAGTTGTGCTAGTTGAGTAGTTGTGAATTTGAGAAATTCTTGTGTTGAAGATTGCAAGTCCCGTAGCATGCACGTATGGTAACCGTTGTGTAACAAATTTGAAACATGAGGTGTTATTTGATTGTCCTCCTTATGAGTGGCGGTCGGGGACGAGCGATGGTCTTTCCCTGCCAATATATCCCCCTAGGAGCATGCACATAGTGCTTGGTTTTTGATGACTTGTAGATTTTTGCAATAAGTATGTGAGTTCTTTATGACTAATGTTGAGTCCATGGATTATACGCACTCTCACCCTTCCATCATTGCTAGCCTCTTCAGTACCGTGCATTGCCCTTTCTCACCTTGAGAGTTGGTGCAAACTTCGCCGGTGCATCCAAACCACGTGATATGATACACTCTGTCACATGTAAGCCTCCTTATACCTTACTCAAAACAGCCACCATACCTACATATTATGGCATTTCCATAGCCATTCCGAGATATATTGCCATGCAACTTTCCACCGTTTCATTCATGACAGCTACATCATTGTCATATTGCTTTGCATGATCATGTAGTTGACATCATATTTGTGGCAAAGCTACCATGCATAATTTATCATACATGTCACTCTTGATTCATTGCCCTTCCCGGTACACCGCCGGAGGCATTCATATAGAGTCATATTTTGTTCTAGTATCGAGTTGTAATCATTGAGTTGTAAATAAATAGAAGTGTGATGATCATCATTAATAGAGCATTGTCACAAATAAAAAAAGGGAGAAAGGCCAAAAAAAAGAAAGGCCCAAAAAAAAGAAAAAAAAAGAAAAAGGGACAATGCTACTATCCTCTCTTTTTCCACACTTGTGCTTCAAAGTAGCACCTTGATCTTTATGATAGAGAGTCTCTTGTTTTGTCACTTTCATATACTAGTGGGAATTTTTCATTATAGAACTTGGCTTGTATATTCCAACAATGGGCTTCCTCAAATGCCCTAGGTCTTCATGAGCAAGCAAGTTGGATGCACACCCACTTAGTTTCTTTTGTTGAGCTTTCATACATTTATAGCTCTAGTGCATCCGTTGCATGGAAATCCCTACTCCTTGCATTGACATCAATTGATGGGCATCTCCCTAGCCCGTTGATTAGCCTCGTCGATGTGAGACTTTCTCCTCTTTTTTGTCTTCTCCACATAACCCCCTATCATTATTCTATTCCACCCATAGTGCTATATCCATGGCTCACGCTCATGTATTGCGTGAAAGTTGAAAAAAGTTTGAGATTACTAAAGTATGAAACAATTGCTTGGCTTGTCATCGGCGTTGTGCATGATGAGAGCATTCTTGTGTGACGAAAATGGAGCATGACCAAACTATATGATTTTGTAGGGATGAATTTTCTTTTGCCATGTTATTTTGAGAAGACATGATTACTTAGTTAGTATGTTTGAAGTATTATTATTTTTATGTCAATATTTAAATTTTGTCTTGAATCTCTCGGATCTGAACATTCATGCCACAATAAAGAAAATTACATTGAGAATTATGCCAGGTAGCATTCCACATCAAAAATTCTGTTTTTATCATTTACCTACTCGAGGACGAGCAGGAATTAAGCTTGGGGATGCTTGATACGTCTCCAACGTATCTATAATTTTTGATTGTTCCATGCTATTATATTCTCTGTTTTGGATGTTAATGGGCTTATTTATACACTTTTATATTATTTTTGGGACTGGCCTACTAACCCAAGGCCCAGTGCAAATTGCTGTTTTTTGCCTATTTCAGTGTTTCGCAGAAAAGGAATATCAAAGGGAATCAAAACGGAATAAAGGAGCTGTTTGGAATACAGCCGACGAGCGCCCTACCAATTCTTTGGCGTTGACTAGCAAGCCGGGCAGCCGTTTGGATTGGAACCGCGGCGGCAGATTCCTTTGCTAATTTTTTGGCGAGCCCGCTATTAGCGGGGCGGACTGGGGCATGATCCAAACAGCCCCAAAACCTTTGGGAGAGTTATTTTTGGAACAAACGTGATCCAGGGGACTTGGAGTGGACGTCAAGAAATCAACGAGGAGGCCACAAGGCAGGGAGGCGCGCCTGCCCCCCTGGGCACGCCCCCACCCTCGTGGGTCCCTCGTAGCTCCACCGACCTACTTCTTCCTCCTATATATATATCCATATACCCCGAAAACATCCAGGAGCACCACGAAACCCTATTTCCACCGCCGCAACCTTTTGTACCCAAGAGATCCCATCTTGGGGCCTTTTCCGGTGCTCCGCTGGAGGGGGAATCAATCACGGAGGGCTTCTACATCAACACCATAGCCTCTCCGATGATATGTGAGTAGTTTACCTCATACCTTCGGATCCATAGTTATTAGCTAGATGGCTTCTTCTCTCTCTCTCTCTTTGGATCTCAATAAAGTGTTCTCCTCGATCTTCTTGGAGATCTATTCGATGTAACTCTTTTTGCGGTGTGTTTGTCGAGATCCGATGAATTGTGGGTTTATGATCAAGTTTATCTATGAACAATATTTGATTCTTCTCTGAAATCTTTTATGTATGATTGGTTATCTTTGCAAGTCTCTTCGAATTATCATTTTGGTTTGGCCTACTAAATTGATCTTTCTTGCAATGGGAGAAGTGCTTAGCTTTGGGTTCAATCTTGTGGTGTCCTTTCCCAGTGACAGCAGGGGCAGGAAGGCACGTATTCTATTGTTGCCATCGAGGATAAAAAGATGGGGTTTATATCATATTGCCTGAGTTTATCCCTCTACATCATGTCATCTTGCCTAATGTGTTACTCTGTTCTTATGAACTTAATACTCTAGATGCATGCTGGATAGCGGTTGATGTGTGGAGTAATAGTAGTAGATGCTGAATCGTTTCGGTCTACTTGTCATAGACGTGATGGATATATACATGATCATGCCTAGATATTCTCATAATTATGCACTTTTCTATCAATTGCTTGACAGTAATTTTTTCACCCGCCGTAATACTTACACTATCTTGAGAGAAGCCACTAGTGAAACCTATGGCCCCCGGGTCTATTCTCTATTATATTAATCTCCCGTCAACTAGCTATTTCTGGCACCGTTTATTTTGCAATCTTTATATTCCAATCTATATCATAAAAATACCAAAAATATTTATCTTATTATTATTTTCTCTATCAATTCTCACTCTCGTAAGTGACCGTGAAGGGATTGACAACCCCTTTATCGCCTTGGTTGCGAGGTTCTTATTTGTTTGTGCAGGTACGAGGGACTTGCGTGTAGTTTCCTACTGGACTGATACCTTGGTTCTCAAAAACTGAGGGAAATACTTATGCTACTTTGCTGCATCACCCTTTCCTCTTCAAGGGAAAACCAACGCAGTGCTCAAGAGGTAGCACCCTGCTCTAGAATGTCGCAGCCTAAGCCCGACCATGTATCCCGAGGAGCCCGACGAGTGTTTGGCCAAGAAGAGGTTTATCATGGCCTCTCCGACGGACGTTGGCGAGGTGGCCTCCGTTCGCCTCGACATGTCAATCTTGGAGCAACACGTCACTGCGGAAGCCGACGAAGAGGTTGACTACGTCGCCATGCCGAAGGCTTCATGTCAGCGGGCTAGCATATTACTGTATCTTGGGAAAGCTGGCTACGACATCAAGTTCATCCACATCGACGGCTTCACGCAAGCCATGTCACAGGTTAAGTGGTTCATCCCCAACCCCTCTGGTTCAACCGCCACCGATCTCTTCGACGGCCCTGCGGCTGATTTCCTCCGCCAAGCGGTCAAGGATTTGCGAGCTTTATACGCCATCGAGCCCATTTTGTCATTTCTGATGGACACGTTCTACGGCGGCGGCTTGGGATCCTCAATTGCCAAGTCAGATCTCATCGACGATGACCACGACCATGAGGAGGGCACCCACGAAGGTTCTTCCAAGGTGAAACGGCCCATCTGTGACATCAGAGAGCGCACCATGGGTCTGTGCTCTTCCAACTGGAAGGATCCCATCCATGAAATGTGAGGCAACATTCTATCAGCAAATCTTACCTTTTCTAGCTTGCCAACCCGTACCCTTTGTTGTAGTAGCATTTGCCATGTGGTGCTTTAACTGTGCCGTGTTTAATTATTTCAGTTATGCAAAAATGTATTGTTCAATAGGGCTATGTGATGTTTAAGTATGAATTGTCCACTTCAGTTTCATGAATGGCTATATTTGGTTATTTATAGTGAGTAGATGCCTTGTTTATCTGTACTTGGTTGTTACGTTCGTTTGATTGAGCATTTTTTAGTTATCAAGCAGATGCCTTGTTTATATGTATTTGGTTCTTAGTTTGGTTGCAGTGAGCATTTGTCCAGTTATCAAGCAAATGCCTTGTTTATCTGTATTTGGTTGTTAGGTTGCTTTTTTTAGCATTTGTATAGTTATCAAGCAGATGCCTTGTTTATCTGTATTTCGTTGTTAGGTTGCTTTTTTAGCATTTGTCCAGTTATCAAGCAAATGCCTTGTTTATCTTTATCTACTTGTTAGGTTGGTTGCAGTGAGCATTTGTCTAGTTTTCAAGCATATGCCCTGTTTATCTATATTTGCTTGTTAGGTTGGTTGCAGTGAGACTCTGTCCAGTTTTCAATGGCTATATTTGGTTATTATACTGGTCATTTATGCCTTGTTTATTTCAGTCATTCACAATGTGTTGTTCATTACGTGCAAGTCGGAACTATGCAGCTCGACTACATCAATACCAGTTTGAACGGCTATATTTGGTTCCAGTTATTCTTGGTGTAGTTAACACATGCCCTTTATTTCAGTTTTACACATTTATCTAGTGTGATGTTTAAGCATTACCTACGTTCTATTCATTTTCAACAATACCAGTTTGAATTGTGATATTTGATGGTTGCTAAGCTTGCTGTCGGTAACATTGCCTTCCATTTTATATCTGCTTTAACAGCATGCTGAAACCAACACATACAAGCTATCATTTGGAGATGATGTTATTTACCTTTGCTATATTTGTTTGATGTTAAGGTTGATGTACTTATCATGCCTTTCCACTAATGCAGGACAACAACGGGAGTGGCCACCATTTTCCACCGAGGTTAACTTCATCCCTCGGCTTGTACTCCCCCATCATTCCATAATGTGGTGCATATAGATCCAGGCCTGGACACTTGTTAGCTTCTAATAGTGACTTGTTGCTTGTAGGTACATATGCCCTTGGCAAGGATCCACGCATCGACCCTTTTTGCGTATGGGGCAATGAGATATTCATGAACAAGCATCAAGTGAGGAAACTGATAAGAATTATTAGCAAAAAGATGCAAATGGTGCAAGAAAATTATTTGTTTATGCTCTATCCAACGCAATAGTGAGCTGTAGGATGGTAACTACAAACTCTGCAGCCTTCTCTTTTTACTGCCCATAATGAGTTGTTAGACAACAATGTTTGAATCTTTTTCGTTCCCAATGGTTCTCGAAGCAGTTCACTCAAGATTACCTCGTAAAGTACATGATTGGTGTACATGCAATGAAGGTTAAAGTATTTCATCCAGACTACAATGAGCATCGAGAAGTCGTAATGAAGACAATGAAGGATGGACGGGCAGCCATCACAAGGGGTTGGCCTAGAGTCGTGCATGCATTATGCATGGAGGAGGGCACAATATATGTGGGCATTCCGATTCACCATCTGCAACAACCAGAATGTCTTTCGCCTCTCTCTTTACAGTCTTTAGTACAACTGTTGTTCATCATTCTTTACTTGGTGCTTCTTTAGTTCTTCAGTATATGTACTTGTGCATCGAATTATGCATTCGTGGTTGAACCTATATTTGTAATAAATATGGTTGGATATGAAATAAGTGATTGCCTACTTTCAGATTCAAAACATGTGATTTTTAAATTAGGGATTACACTGCACACGGTTTGCAAAAACAAAACGTCTGCGATAGACGTGGAGATCAGAAACGTTTCTAGGATCCACTACGTGTGCGATCAATCTCCACTGCACACACGACATCCTCTTGAAAACTGTTTGCGTTAGCCCACCTTGGGCAAACGTTTACCACATAAAAACTGTGGGTGATGGACAACCTTTGCCACATAGTTTCTTCTACGGACCGTGTGTGATGCATTCAATAATGCAAACGATAAAATTGTTAATATCGTGTGCAATGGCAACGCTATCACAAACGATTTAACGGGAAAAATTGTGTGTGATGTACCAGTGAACGGAAACATTTTCCTTGGAATGACTGTGTGGGATGTACATATGAACGGAAACGTTTAGCGGGGACTGGCTGTATGGGATGTACTTGCGACCGGAAACAATTTCGCCTGTATAGTTGTACTTTTTAGCTCTACTATATGTATTTCTGTATTTGAGCGCTCGCCAATCGCACACAAACTGATTTTGTCGAGCGTGTGTGCCAGGAGGGCCATATCCCTGACGGTTTCTGGGTCGTGTGGGAAGGACCCCCTATCACCATCACCCACTAGGCGACGGTTCCAAATGCCGTCGCGGAAAGGGGTTTAAAACCGTTTGTATAGCACCGACGCGTACTAGTGCCGGTTTCAATGCCTATTAAGCATGTTGCAATTAACAGTCGAATCCATTTTTAAACAGTTGTATTTCAATGGCTACAAACTTACAAAACATGACTTAGGATGTTGTTAAGCCTGTTGCAATTAACAGTTGTATTCATTTTTTAATCTATCCATTTGCTACCATGCGACTCTCCACAATGAAGATATACTAGAGATGCTGCCCATTTGCTATTTTTGGTGGATGCTAACCCTGTTCTACTTAACATGCCTATCCATGTACTTACGCAGGGTCATAACGGTCGATGATGTTGTTTACTGTCGAGGTTAGCTGCATCCCATGTCTTACAATATTTCACATCATTTGTGCAATTGCAGTTTAACTTCTACCATTTACTGGTTGCTTGTAGGTACACATGTTAGTGTCACTGATCCACGCTTCGACCCAGAGGAACAGCTCGCCTCCGCCACCGCTGACTTCGGGCGGGCTCTGGCCAAGATGAAGTGCCCCAGCAACTACCTCTCAGGACTTACCAAGTATGTACTCACTAGTTCAATCTTACCAATACTAGTTGCAATTAATGGCTATGTTTTGTATGGTTGATGTAGTTATGCCTAACACGTTTTAGCTATTTCCCTACCTTTTTATAGACAACTTGGCCATTATCTGCTCTAGCAGCACCTGCCCTATGATGTTTAACTCTGTCAATTGCATTTTTATCAGTACCGGTTTCAATGGCCATTAAGCCTGTTGCAATTAACAGTTGTATCCATTTTTAAAGAGTTGTATTTCAATGGCTACAAACTTACAGAGCATGAATTAGGATGTTGTTAAGCCTGTTGCAATTAACAGTTGTATCCATTTTTTTAATCCGTCCCTTTGCTACAGTGCTACTCTTTCGCAATGAAGATATCACTACAGATGTTGCCGTTTTATTACCATTTGTTATTTTTGGTGGATGTTAATCATGTTGTAGTTAACATTTGCTTTCCATGTACTTACACAGGGCTACAATGGGCGATGTTGTTGTTTGCCATCGAGGTTAGCTGCATCCCATGTCTTATACACCATCTATTCCTAAATAAAAGTATTTTTAGAGATTCCAATATAGACTACATAAGGAGCAAAATGAGTGAATCTAGATTCTAATCTAAACTATATCTATAATTCTATATACATCCGTATGTAGTTCATATTGAAATCTAAAAAAAGTACTTGTACATAGGAACATAGGTAGTTGTATTTTACATCATTTGTGCAATCTCAGTTTAGCTTCTAACATTTACTGGTTGCTTGTAGGTACATATATGAGCGGTACTGATCTACGCTTCGATCCCTTTTGCGTATGGGGCAATGAGATATTCATGAACAAGCGTCAAGTCAGGAAACTAAGAAATATTGTTAGGCGAAAGAAACGGGTGATTGGAATTAAGCGTTTTATTTACACTTTGTCGAAGACAACAGTGAACTTTAGGATGGTAAGTAATGTGTTGCCTTTTCCCCCTGCCCACAACAAGTTACTCTATTAGACCTCTGTATCTGATATTGTTCTCTTTTCAGTGGTTTCCGAAGCTATTTACTGCTGATTAGCTTGCAAACTACATGACCGGAGTGGAGGCAACTAAGGTTAAAGTATATAATTCATGCTACCATGATAATGCTCTAGAAGTCTTCCTGAAGGCGGTGAAGGATGGGCGGGCTATCGTCAAAAAGGGTTGGACAAAAGTAGTTTGTGCCTATGGCATGCAGGAAGGCACATTACGGGCATTCCGCTTCTTCAACACTGTCGGCAGTCAAAATGATTTACACTTGTCTCTTCACCTTTATCGCCTTTAAATATTGTGGTTCATCATAGTTAATTGCTGCATAATCCTGTAACTATTGAACATACTGTACTAGCAATTTTATTTATGGATTTATTGTTGAACCATTGTGCTAAGAATTTAAATTGCACGTTTGATATTTCAAAATTTCCAATTCAAATAATAAATTACAAGCAAAAATAAAAAGAGAACAGACGGTCATGGAACTTTGCAAACGGTTCTGGCAGTAAAAGCGTTTGTGATGGATAGCCCAATGCCAGATAGTTTTCTACATCAAATCGTGTGTGATGTAGTTCATAAAAGCAAATAGTTAACCAAGGCAGAGCGTGTGTGATAGTTACACCTTTCACACACGAGCGTATACATAAAATTGTGTGGGATGTACATACAAACGGAAACGTTTTCCCTAGATTGACTGTGTGGGATGTACATAAGAATGGGAATGTATTCCTTGAATTGACCGTGTGTGATATACATACGAACGGAAATGTTTTTCTGGGATTCACCGTGTGGGATGTACATACGAACGGAAATGATTGGGTTTCGATGCCTCGCCCGATCGCACACGGCCCTTGCCTGTGTCCCAGGAGGGCCTATCCTCGACAATTTCTGGGTCATGTGGGAAGACCCCCCCTATCTCCCACGCTCACTTGGCGACGGTTCCAAATACCGTCGCAGAAAGGAGTTAAAAACCTTTTGTATAGCACCGACGCGTACTAGTGCTAGGCCTTGTTTTCAAGCATTGCAATACCATTTTTGCTCACTTTTGTTACTAGTTACCTTGCTGTTTTATTTTTTTCAGATTACAAAAATCTATATCTATTATACATATTACACTTGTATCACCATCTCTTTGCTGAACTAGTGCACCCATACAATTTACCATTGTATTGGGTGTGTTGGGGACATAGGAGGCTCTTTTTTATTTGGTTGCAGGGTTGTTTGAGAGAGACCATCTTCATCCTACGCCTCCCACGGATTGATAAACCTTGGCTCATCCACTTGAGGGAAAATTGCTATTGTCCTACAAAACTCTGCGCTTGGAGGCCCAACACGAGTCTACAAGAAGAAGGTTGCGTAGTAGATATCAGTCAGCGGCTCCTCCTTGCCATGTGCTGGTGATTGTGGCGACGGGCCCATGTGATGAAGCGAATGCTCCGTCATTATCTCGATCTGCCGGTCGAATTCTTCGTCTGTCACTGGCGGCAACGGCTGGTCCTCGTCGGAGGAGGAGATGACAGTCTCCTCCTTGCTGAAGGATCTAGACTTCTTGTATGTCGATGGGCCCGCAGAGCGAGGGCGGTGGCGCCAAGAACCAGCAGATGAAGAACTTCCACCGCCTCCACCTGCTGGCGCGGAGAACTCGGGCTTCGGCATCGTCACTGGGCTCGGGGAGGAGGAAGGGCCCAGGGAGGGGAGGGGAGTGCTACTCTGTGCGTCGTCGGTGTACGACTTAAATAGTCACGGCTAGGCCAAATGAAGGGGTGGTCAGCCTGCCTCATTGTGCACAGGAGTTGCAGTTGGTTTCTTGGGACGCGTTGTCTGCATTGAAGCGGCGACGCCCGAGAGGTCACATCCGTCAGCATCGCCCTCTCGTCCGGTCAAATCATGGGCATCAATGCTGGGCGCTACATGCTCTGGGCTGGCATGAATGCGGAGCGGCAAGCGGCATGGGCGTGCAATGAAAAAGCGCTGGAGAGGCGGGTGGTGTTTTTTGGTGGACCAGGGTAGTTAAACGTGGGCGTGGCAACGGTCCGGGTGCTCACGGAGCCCCTCACTTTGTCTCCGTTTTGCTGGGAAAAACACGTCCGAACCAGCAAGCGGACCGATATAGACCCACGTTGGATGGCAGAACATGTCTAGACCGCTCGGTTCAAATGTATCGGACGGTTTGAGGGTCGGTGTTGGATACGTCCTTGCATTGTCTTTCTTGACACCAACCTAGTAACCTACTCGGAGTAGTTAATTAAGCATAGACATCTCATAGAGGGACCCAGACTGAGATCAAGTGACATGCCATGGGCATTTCATCGATAAGCAATCATTGGTACAACGAGGTGCTATTCAAATGGTTTTTAACCCCTTTCCGCGGAGGCGTTCGGAACCGTAACCTAGTGAGTGACTGCGATAGGAGGGTCCTTCCTACACGACCCAGAAACCGTCGGGGATATGCCCTCCTGGCACACACGCTCGGCAAAATGAGGTCATGTGCGACCGGCGAGCAACCAAATACGGTTATGTGTACCGTAGTGCTAAAAATACAATTAGATAGGCGAAATCATTTCCAGTCGTAAGTAAATCTCACACAGTCAGTCCCCGCTAAACGTTTCCGTTCGTATATACATCCCACACAGTCTCTCCAAGGAAAACATTTGTGCAAGGTGGCCTAACGCAAACAGTTTCAAGAGAATGTCGTGTGTGATTGTTCATTGATCCAACACGGTTTATTCCTAGAAACTGTGTGTTCCCTGAGGTCATCCCCACAGTGTTTTCTCAATAACCGTTTGCAATAGGAAAACCCAATTAGCAGGCTAATTGCCCTATTATTAATAATCCATTTATTAATCTAATTGACATTCATATTAAGCACATAATATATTTCATTTCCATATTAAGGAAGCGGGATTTCATAATTGAAATACATCCTAGTACAACATGATATAGCTTCAGCACTCAGCTACCCCATTACACAACTGCACCAGCACCAAGTTTCACATGCAACATCTAGAACCTTTCGAAATTAGCATCATAGATGGTACATAGACAGATGCATCTCATCTGGAAAACTGTTGAAGCAGAAGGTGAATATTGAGCCCTCATTCATGTTGAAGGTCTTTACAACTTTACGCCAGTGCCTATGGATGATTGACCGTCCATCCTTCATCCTCTTTAGGAACACTTCAATATTAAACAGTGGGTGTTGTATGAAAACCTTTCTCGCCTCCTGACAATAGAGGTGGTTTGAGAGGTAATCATCAATGAACTGCTTTGGATAGGCCTGAAAATAAGGATGTGCATAAATATCTTCTCTATATTGGAAATGGGGCAAAGGAATAAAAAAAGGCAATGTATAAAAGTTAGTACCTTCTTGTAGTGAACTGATATCTTCTTCATTGTGCAAACAAAGATTTTGTTGTTTTTTGTCGCTAATTTCTTTATCCTAACAATCTTTCTGAGTTTCTTGACTTGATTGATATTCATGGACAACTCATTTCCCCATATGCAAAAAGGGTCAAACAATGGCCCAAAACCTCTGGCAGAAGGACCTACATGTGCAAGACCAAATTGTTAAAAACCTAAATATTAGAATGGTTCCTGCAATTGCACAATAGTGTGCTATTAGACAACGAACCATGCACGTGCTAACCTCGATTGTAAACCTCAGTGCTTCCCATTGTTTCCCTGCAACACATATACATAAGGTAGTTAGTCATCATGTTAAGTAAGGGTTCGCGTGCTATCAGTAAAATATGTTGATGAAAAATAAGCACATTGCAGATTCATCAGATTAATTCAAGCCACATGGAAAAATAATTTATCCAAACCAAGAATGATTAAGAACTAGAAAATATAGCACTTGTATATGTTTCTCATGTATTAAGTGCAGCCAAATTCGATTTATTCCTCACATGCACAACAATACAGAATTCTACCCACGACAATTGGACATCGCATTGCAGAATTGAACCAAACAGTTAACTAAACACCACAACAAATGAACCAAACGTTAACTGAGCACCACATTGCATAATATAACATGCTCCTAATAGAAGATCAGACAGTTAACCAAACCAAGCATGCTTAACAACTTGGAAATATAGCAGTTGTATTTGTTTCCCATGTATTTAGTACATTCAAATTCGATTTATTTCTCACGTGGTATACAATAACCGAATGCACCCACAACAATTGAACATCGCATTGCAGAATTGAACCAAACAGTTAACTAAACACCACAACAAATGAACCAAATATTAATTGAGCACCACATTGCACAATATAATATACTCCTAATAGAAGATCAGACAGTTAACCAAACCAAGCATGCTTAACAACTTGGAAATATAGCAATTGTACTTGTTTCTCATGTATTTAGTACAACCAAATTTGATTTATTCCTCACATGGTATACAATAACAGAATGCACCCACAACAATTGAACATTGCATTGCAGAATTGAACCAAACAGTTAACTAAACACCACAACAAATGAACCAAACGTTAACTGAGCACCACATTGAATAATGTATAACCAAACCAAGCATGCTTGACAACTTGGAAATATAGCAATTGTATTTGTTTCTCATGTATTTTGTAAAGATAAATTCGATTTATTTCTCATATGGAAGACAATACAAAATTGCAGCCTGAAGAATTGAACATCACATTTGTAGAATTGAACCAAATAGTTAACTAAAGACGACAACTAATTATCCAAATAGTTAATAAGTGAGCACCACACTGCATGACATATAGAACATATACACTAGAGCAACAGATTGCATGGTAAAATTAGATAGAACAATTCAGTAGAATTTGTTAAGGAAAGGCAGGAGCAACACACGCAACGGGTAAACCAAGCATGCTTAACCGGCGTAGCTAGAAAAAGGCAAGGTGCTCCTCCAAGATCTGGGGATCGGCACGAATGGCAGCCATCGCGACCTCACCCGCGCGTGCGGCCGCGATTTGCTTCTCCGCTGCCAAATGCTCCTTGAGCTCCTGGCTATATTGCATGCACCATGGCTTAGGGCGGCGCTTATTTGGTGGAGGGGTCGGTGATTTGGGTGGAAGGTGTCGCACCGGTGGTCAGGGCATGTGGGATGTGGAAGGAGGAGGAGGATGGGGTCGGGTGTGGATTACCTGCTTGGATAGACGAGGTCAAGCAGCGTGAAGGAGGGTCACCGGCGAGGAGGCGGCGCTGCAAGCAAGGAATGAAGGTTTCAACTTGAAAAGGAAGGCGGAAACAGGGGAAATGTGGCTTTGATAAGGGGGTGGGGGCAGGGAGGTAGATATTTCCGCAGAAGCCGAAAATTTGGAATCGATTCAGCGAAAAAACCGGCGCGCAAAGTGTTATCAGACACGGTCCCTTATTCAGAACTATGTACGATATGTGAATGTCACAAACGTTTCAGATAGCTTAACCTATGTGTGATGAGTTTGAACGTCAAAAAATTTGGTTCGAATTTCCCTGGTTACAGTGGTCATCTATGTCATTGCATAATTTGGGTACACAAAGGAGACTACAGCACACCCACACTTCTTAATCGGGCAAGTTCAACAATTAAATAGAGCTAGTTGACCTAAACATTACTCTAACAAATTAATGACCGGTGCTCTTAATTAAACAAAACAAAGAGTACTACTATAGCTGGTTCTCATCGATCTCCGTCGCCTCCTCCATGTCTAGCTCGCGCCCGACGATCTCCTGGGGAAGAAGGGGCTCCATGGCATCCATCATACCATACTCGGCAAGCATCTCGTCATCCGCATCCACCATATATTTGGAATAGGCTGCCATGAGCTGGGCATGGGCGGCCGCGATCTGGGCTTTGGCGGGCTCCGTCATGGCAAGGTATGCCACGTAGGAACGGACGGTTGTTTGAATGCTCTCGGTGATTGCCAACTCTTCGGCCATGGGTTGCCGACCATTGTTGGAGAAGCTTCTTTCGATTTGTGAGGTGACCACCATGAGCTGGGTGTGGGTGGCCTCCATCAGGGCTAAGGCCGCCGCTGCAGAACGGATAGCTGATGTGCCACTCTCGCCAGTTGCTATCCCCGAGGCAGATGTTGTTGCCGCCGCCTGGGAAGCAACAACGGCCGTTTGGGCTACCTTGGCTGCTCGGTCGCAGATTGCGGTCGCCCTCACGAAGCTTGTTAGCACGCTCCTGGCGGCTGCAGCTGCGCTCCCGTCGGAGTGGGCCGCCAAAGTTGCCCTCACGACGTGGGTCCACGTCCCCATCTTTCACTGGCGATGATTGAACAATGAAATGATATTTGGGGAGCAAGCTAGTGTGCTTGACACGCCGGCTGTGGACTATAGCCGTCGCACCTTCTCGTCTAAGCCGTATGCGTACTATACTCCGACAGTGCTCCAAGATATTTTGTGCTATATCTCACACGGTTGGTGATAATAAACTGTGTGCGGTCTACTTGATTTTTCGTCTTGATTTGAATTATATAATGGGGCCACAGCTGCAATGGACGATGTTTGAATTGTTAGAACTTTTATCTGCAGTGAACATGCAACTATAGGTGTATCGTCAAAAAATTGGAATTATTCAGGGTTCGTTTCGACATTTTTATACATTAACTGTGTTTTCTAGGCATTTCACGTGCACAATTCAAATTTAAACTACATGCACATGCTCTGGTGCAGCAACATGGGTTGAAAAAACAAATATGTGTCCTTGGGTGCATGCTTAGGTCCCATGCAAGAAATGAGGATGAATTCCAAACACCACAGCACTGTTGATTACCGGCAAAATGTTGAGGTACTTTGTTTTTAAATTCTAGTAAATCCAAAACTCGTATGAAATTCATGAAACTTGGCATGCTATCATGGAGCGGCATCAACATGTCGTGCTAAAACTTTTGTCCCATTTGGGGCAGGTTTGGGTATAAACTTCTCACAAACCAGATATTCTCACAACAAGCCTGATGGTTTCGGTACGGAATGTGCCACCTTTGGGGACAAAACGATATCCGTTGCCTCTTATCGCTTTCAAAAAATTTATAGTGTCAACATAGAATAACAGGAGTGTTGTGTTAAATTTTGGAATTAGTTAGGGTTTGTTTGGACGTTTTTATACATTAACTGGGTTTTCTAGGCATTTTAGGTGCACAATTCAAATTTCAACTACATGCACATGCTCTGGTGCACCAACATGTGTTGAAAAATCAAATTTGTGTCCTTGGGTGCATGCTTAGGTCCCATGAAAGAAATGGGGATGAATTTCAAACACCAGGGCACTGTTGATTGCCGACAAAATGTTGAGATACTTTGTTTTTAAATTCTAGTAAATCCAAAACTCGTCTGAAATTCATGAAACTTGGCATGCTATCATGCAGCGGCATCAACATGCCATGGTAAAAAAATTGTCCCATTTGGGGTAGGTTTGGGTATAATCTTCTCACAAACCAGAGATTCTCACAACAAGCCTGATGGTTTCGGTATGGAACGTGCCACCTTTGGAGACGAAACGATATCCGTTGCCTCTTATTGCTTTGAAAAAATTCCTAGTGTCAACATAGAACAATGGGAGTGTTATGTTAAATTTTCGAATTTTTGGGGTTTCTTTGGTTATTTTTATATATTAACTGGGTTTTCTAGGCATTTTATGTGCATAATTTAAATTTGAACTGCATGCACATGCTCCAGTGCATATAAATTGGTTGAAAAAAATCAAATATGTGTCCTTGGGTGCATGCTTAGGTCCCATGCAAGAAATGGGAATGAATTTCAAACACCAGGGCATTGTTGATTGCCGGCAAAATGTTGAGATACATTGTTTTTAAATTCTAGTAAATCAAAAACTCGTCTGAAATTCATGAAACTTGGCATGCTATCATGGAATGGCACCCGACATGCTGTGGTATTTTTCTTATAAATTTTGAGAGAAGGCGCACTCGAATAACAACCATCAAAGGCATTTAAAAAAATAGCCGCCGCTTTAATATCTCAAACATTTGTATAATTCAAATTGTGTGTGTTCTGTTAACCATTCACGTGACACCACGTGTCTTGGTTTTAATGGCTATACGAGGTGCCGTGCGGACAGCTGCTTGACTAAATGGGAGGCGTGGGAGCGCAGTCCAGTGCGCAGGCTGGCCGAGAGGCGTGCAAGCTGTCCTCCAATGCGCAAGCTCACCGGGAAGTGTGCGAGTTGTACGCTATGCAGGCTCACTGGGAAGCGAGCACTTTGACTTCCATGGCCGCCCGCCTTCCTCTCCATTAATGGCGCCCAAGTCGCTGTTTAATACGGGCGGCCTTACTGTTCGCCTCTCATTCTCCTCCCTCTCGCAGACCTCCACCAACGTCATGGTGCAGAATGATCATCTGCCACTAGTCTTCAAGTTTGGTGAAGTCAATTCTGAGCCGGAGGAGATATAAAATAAGGAGGAATGGGGCCTCATGGACATGGCCCAGAACGAGCTGGCCGCGGCGGTTGCTGCCCCAGCTCCCATCCCCGCGCCCGCGCCAGCGGCCATTCCCGTAGCATTCAGGGGCTGGTTGCCGAGCACTATCGCAGAGCTGGAAGCCGCGGGTGTCAGCGAGGTCCCCGCGTACTCGTGCGAGCTCATGTACATGTCAGCGCCAGTGCTCGTGCCCATGCACGCCCCTCCACCCACCGCGGTGCCAGTCCCCGTGCGTTTGGCTGCACCCGCCGCGCCCGTGCCCGTGCGCGCCCCTGCACCCACCGCGGCGCCGGTCCCCGTGCGTTTGGCTGCACCCGCCGCGCTCGTGCCAGTGCGCGTGCCCCCCTCAACGGCATGGGACACCGCCATGGACTGCTACCTCTCAGCGCCGCCAATTGCCGTCCTCCCCCCCCCAACAACAGCGTCTTGAAGGACAACAACAACAGCGACAGCGACGGCGCGGCACGCCACCTCCGCCGCCACCGGAAATAGTTTTTTGGGTTTCATAATGTATCTCGAATTCTCAATCATATGAAAGCTATGGTCTTCCCCCTTAAGTCAAGGGAAAATTCGCAGCGCTGGATTTGTGCATCCCTTCAACGCAAACGGTTGTTTTGGATGACCCGTGTGCAACCACGTAGAAACAATTTGGTAAGATTTGCATATGTCATATTGGGTATGTTGCCATTTGTTAAATTGGAAATATTGACATTTGTTGATCTAGTAACATTATCATTTCTCAACCTTGTAACACTGCGATTTGTCAAAATATACAGCTAAAAATCACCAGTACTATTTAATTTTTTCAACTAAGATCACTAGCACTGTTCATATGCAAATGCACCATTCATTACATACAACAAGCCATCAACACACAACAACAACGAGGATACATGCTGGATTATAGATTATTTCCAACAGAACATTCTAGTAAATACTAAAGTTTTTCTCACACAACAAATAACAAGCAATGAAATGAACTTCAGCTCGACCAATCCTCGGCGTTGGAAACGCTTTCTTTGAACCATAGGTAAGCCTCTAGGAAGGGTTTAAACCATAGTGTGCTATTGTCAATCTCGAGACCAACGCATGACTGATCATCCAGGCTGAAGCGGCCTATATCAGGACGCATGTTGTGATAGCCACGGTAGGGAACGATAGCAATGTCCAAGGTATAAGATGCGGTTGCTTCTCATAAATGGTAGTAACGTTGTGTCAACAGCAGCTGGATCACCTTTCACCCTCATTGGATAATTTTGTCCAAGGAGGAGCGAGTTTTGTCCAAGACTATCAATACTGAACCAGGGAGAAGGTGTTGGCGCTAGCACACTAGTATCCATCCCGAATACCCTTCAACAGATGTTGGAATAGGTCCGGAGAGTGCGACCATGGGAGACAACACCTGCTTCCTTAGTAACATCAGCAGTGCCCTGTATACAGACAGGAAGAGGCGATCCATCGGAATAAGTTGCCAGGCGCCACTGAGTATATAGGTCCTGCTCGTCCTCATGCTCGTGATCATCACCATCGTCATCTCCCCCTTGGTTATAAATTTTTTCAAGTATAGGTGGTGGAATGTTCACATGACCTTGGAAACACAAGAAGGTTAATTAGTAAAGGGAAACTAGCTAACCCGCATGCATGTGGATGAAACAATTATAATTACAGTGGAAGACAAATGTACCGAAAGTATCAGGATTCCATGCAAAAACAGTGCCACCAGTGGTGGCACCAAACACAAGAGCCTCGTATTGAATTGCATCAGAGTACTCATCCGTGTACAAAAATTGATTTTTGAGCAATATCCATTGAGGCGTGGAAGTAAGGACGGCAACAAGCTTGTCGAAGATAGAAACAACTTCATAGTTCTTGTAATCACAAGATCGGTTGGGAACTCGACAAATTGCTATCTTCCGTAGACGACAATCACCATGACCGTATTTGAACGTACGTAGATGATCTATGTGCTCAACCTCAGGGCAGCCTGTGATTTTTGGAAGTGGAACTCGGTGATGAGTGTACACATTCACAAGTTCCCACTCGCAGTTATACCCAATATAAACAACTCAATCTCCATTTGCGCCTGCCCAAGCCTTACCCTCAAGCGACGGCATCTTAACATCACATGTATCATTATCAAGCGGCATCAACTTGCACAAGACGAGACTTCCGTCATCCCCACGCCGGCGACCAGCGTCATGCAAAGAAGATGGGGGAGATCAAACCGCTCCTGAACCCTTGGGTTCTTTGCAATGATGTTATTTGTTGATTGGAGAATGGACTTGAACTAATCTGCCATGCTAGCCGAGGTGATGACGTTGCACCGATCAATGAGTTCCTCCACCACGTCATCTTTCAGATTGGGACAAGAATAACAGGGTCGTTTCCGGCCTATTCCCTCCATGGAGAAGACGATCAAACAATGACAGAAGGAAGGGTGAAGGCAAATGGAGGGAGGAAAGTGTGCGACAGCAGTTCCAAATCGAGAGGAAAAGGCGAAGAAGCGGTGGACGGTTGCCACGATACACGAAGAGGCTAGTGGGGAGCGAACGGTTGCCACAGAGGTCACACACTAATGACAAGGCCGAGTGAACTGCATGCCATATATCACACACACCTTGATCTGGCTGACCGTTTTTTTTGTGTTGCCTAATCACAAACAGTTCATCCGTGTGAACCGTATGATATATATCGCACACACCTTCATCTGGCTGCCTGTTTCTTTTGTTCCTCCTCATTGCAAACATTTAATTGAACTGAACTGTATGTCCTGCATCGCACACGCAACTAAAGTCCAAACCGTGTTTGATGCATCCGACATCGCAAACGTTCTGCACCGTTTTTGACGGGTTTCTTATACCACCGTTTGCGATTATTGCATCGCACACAGTTTCGTCGAAGGGTC
Organism: Triticum dicoccoides; assembly: GCF_002162155.2. Classification (NCBI taxonomy): domain Eukaryota; kingdom Viridiplantae; phylum Streptophyta; class Magnoliopsida; order Poales; family Poaceae; genus Triticum; species Triticum dicoccoides. Next base: position 266,696,978 of record NC_041380.1, read on the forward strand.
TCTGATCGTAGTGTCGCGTTAGCAGCATCCTGCAGTAGTGAGTACTGTAACATGCCCTCCTTTTTCAGCCATCCGATTGAGAATCAAAGGCCAGATCAATGCAAATAGTCCCCGTGCTACAGTACATGAATAGTGCCCGTGCTACAGAGTCATTGCTGCAGGATGCCAAACAGGAAAAACCCTATTTGACGCATTTTGCATCAAACACCTAGCGAGCTATTTGGGCCGGCCATCCGTAGCCTACGTACAACTTTCATTGTACCGTTTTAAGGAACCTTCTAGATGATTCCCAGCCAGTTTTTACTGGTTTTGGGAACCTTCCAAAAGGTTCCTGGGCCTTTCTTTTCCTATCTATTTTCGTTTTTCTTTGTCTGTCCTTTTACCTTTTTTCGGTTCTTTTTAATTTCTTTCATTTTTAACCAAATTTTTAGAAACTCACAAATGTTCGTGTTTCTTAAAATTTCTTCATTTTTTTAGATCTTGTTCCTGTATTTAAACTTTGTTCAGAAATTCCATAAAAGCTCAGTATTTCAAAATTTGTTCACTTCTTTACAAAAAATGTTCGAAAATTTGAAAAAAGATTAAAAATTCAAAAAGTTTAGTATTCCCGAATGTTTTCACTTATTTTTAAAAAAATGTTTGAAAATTCGAACAAATTTAAAATATTCCAAAAAATATTTTTTGTAGTTTTGTTCACAAATTCAAAAAATGTTTGAGAATTACAGAAAATGTTCCTATTTTCAAATTTAGTTCTCAAGTTCAAAAATGTTCAATCAAAAAAAAAGAATCACAGATTCAATTTTTGGGGAATTTCATAAAATATTTGATTTTTCTAGAAAATGTTCGTGTTTTTAAATTTGTTCAGAAATTCAGAAATGTTTATGTTTTCATATATTTTTCGCACATTTAAAAATATTTTGGGCAATTTTCATAAAATTTTTAAGTTTTTCAAAAAAAATGTTCATGTTTTCAAAATTTGTTCTCAAAATCAAAATTGTTCATGTTTTCATAATTATTTCACAAATTAGAAAAATGTTTGGGTTTCCCTTTTTTGTTCAAGTTTTGGGGAAAATGTTTGCATTTTCATAAAGTTATTAGTACTTTTGAAAAATGTACTCATTTTCAATTTTGTGCCTTTTTTTTCAAAAAATGTTTGAGATTTCGAAATAATGTTCGAGACTTACAGGTTTTGTTCGACTTTCAAAAAATGTTTAGACAACAAAAATTCCGTTCAAAATTTCAAAAAAGATTAAATCTTTCGCTGCCTACAGCTTATATAAATTGAGCTGCCAAATTTAGACAACAAAATTTATGTATTATGGTGGGTAGGGACGTTGTTCACTTACGTTAGATCGTGTGTTCGATCCTACTCATTCACATTTTTTTGGGAGTTGTTCTTTATGTTTTGCCGCTGCAGCTTGTTTCTTTACTAGTCGCGTTGTTATATGTACACAAAAGTGACCGTGTCGCACTGGCTAGTAGCTTTAGCATCCTGATGCAGAACGCGTCACATAGGACATCCCTGCCAAACAGTACACGACTAACAGCGTTTTCTGCTACAGTATGTGATCTGGGCTATTGATTTTCGACCCAACGACCATGTTACGGTGTACATGCTATTAACATGTCACCGGATAGCGAAAGCTATAGTTTTACGAAAACACTAACGCTCACATGTGTGGCAACATTGCAACTCGTCCACACGGTTGGATTATCGTCCGGTTAAATTTACATAAATCTTGACGCACCGAGGCAGTTTTCGCGAGACACGTAGGACAAAGCCGGTGTATGGACATTGAAGAGGTCACCCACACGCCCAACAACACGTGGTTGCCAGCTGCGCTGCGTGGACGAACTAGTGTCTGCCCACACAGCCACCATCTAGCCCACGCGCGTGCTGTTCGCCCACACGACAGTCGTACGTTGTTGAATGGCAACTGCAGTTGCGTGTACATGGCAACTAGGCAAACACACATGGTAACTATGATTCGTTTGCTAGACGGCAACTGCAGTTGCGCGTACGTGATAACTACATCTGCCATCCCGGATGGCAATTAAATCGCCATCCCATGGATACCTAATGTAGCTGCGCCAGGACGTGTGGGCATATTTGCTTCGTGCCACACACGCAGGGTGGGATTGAGTAGTACTTGTTGGACGTGTGGCACGAAGTAGCTGCGTCCACACGTGTGGGCAATTCTACTGTTCGCCCACACACAGCCCGTGTGAGCTACTCCTACTCATGCCACACACGGTATGTGGGTGAATGCTTATTATGCCACACGTGTGATGCATATCGGCGTCTTAGTTTTATAGTCTTGCTAAGTCTCGGCCGATGCTATATCCATGACATCTTATGTTGAGATCCGTGAAAAAAATTTGATTTTTTTTTTCTTTTACATGTTATATGTCACTTTACTGTTAACAAGTCAGAGTCATGGTGCCACCGGGAGAACCCTGGTCGTCCTGACCGACCGGCAAGGTGAGGATGCTGGATGGCGCCACCGGCGTCGAGCGGGTCAGCTCCTCGACGGCCTCGGGCAGGAGCAACTGTGACCGATGCAGCATGTCCAACATACCGGGCGCCTAGTAGGTGTGGGTGAGGCCGGCGAGAACCCCCGAGTCGCCGCCGCTTGCCGTGACGCACTGCCACGGGTGAGCGTTCAGGGCGGCCAGTATGTAGACCGCTTGTACCGTTGCCTTGTCCCCAACCTGTCCTGGAACTCCCTCAGCTCGGCGACCAGCGCCAGAGTCGGCGCGTCCACCGACAACAACGCCCATGACTCAAGCTCCACACGGCGCCCTTCCAAGATCATTGCTGCGTGCACGAAGTCGCCTAGCTCCACGGCGTTCCACGCCATGGCCATGCCCTCCATGGCGCTGATGCGGTGCCGCTCACGCTCGACCTCGACTGACATCGGAGATGGGCTCACCGGATGCCGAGGGCGATGGACGATCACCGTGTCACCTTCTATGCAGACAGTCTCCATGGTGACCGCGACCCGGTAGGTGCAGCTCGGCACGAGCAGAGCAGAGTCTTTTCCATGCGTGGTTGGGACGTGTACTGTGACCAGAATGTCCCTCTCTCTCCGGCGTAAAGGTCGCCGACGTCGACGAACCCGCCACGCTTGTGACCGTCTACAGTGCTGGCGTAGCCGCCGGACGCGACGCAGGTGAGCAGCACGCCTTGCTCCGCGCAGTGGAAGCTCAGCCGTGTCTCCTGCGCCACCACGCTGCGCAGGCCACCGATGTACCGACCAACCACGTCCGGGATCTCTCCCACCGTGTCGATGGAGGAGAACGTGCCGCCGGACATCTCAGCGATGCCGCGCATCACCGCAGAGTCCTGGTACGCACCCAAGCCGAAGGCGTGGACCCGCACGTGGTGCCCTGACCCCGGGCAGATGGAGCGCGGGACGAGCGCGTCGTAGACCAGGCTTGGCCGACCGCATTGCCACGTCGCGGCTTCACGGCCGCCTAGGCCGTCGGAGAGAAGGAGGACGCTGCATGCGGGGTTCCTGACCTGCCGGTCCCCCGTCACCCACGCTGCTTTCCGCAGAGCCTCGGCGACATTCGAGACGCCGCCGGCAACAGGGAGTCCGTCGGCGAGGGCCTGGAACGAATGCCGCCGCCCAGCCGCGGTCATCTTCCGAAATGGGAAGAGGCTCCAAGCCGAATGTCGGAAGGCGATGACAGAGAGCCGGTCGTTCGGGCCAAGGCTCTTGATCACGAAGCTCAGAACGCGCGTCAAGAGCGCGAGCTTATTGCCCGCCATGCTGCCGCTCAGGTCGAGCACCGCCAGAATGTCGATCGCCGCCCCGGTGTGTGAGCTCGCAGACGGTGCCGGCGGACGCGGAGCCTTCAGGTGGATCAGGATGTCAAACTTCTCCGATGTCACGCTCCGCTGAATGTATGGGAATTCAGCGAACGACACGACCTCAACACCAGAAGCCCCAACTGCGTCCTCCTCTCGTCTTCCACTCGTAGTCTTAGATTCGAAAACGCTCAAATCCGGCGCACAGGAGACGGGAAGCTGATCATCGGGCCACTCCAGTGGAGTAGCATCCGCTTTGGCTGGGAGAGGTAGATGCTTCCAGACGGCACGGCATATGGGACAGGCACGGTTGCCATGCTGCACGTTGGATGAGATACATCGAAAATGGAACTTGTGGGAGCATTCCGCGGTGAACAACGCATGGCCGTGCCCCGGCCTCATGCCACCCAGGCAAATCGCGCATAGCTCCTGAAATCAACAAGATCACACCGAAATTATTTACTGTTGTATGGTTCAACAGCCCAATTCCAACTTGTGCATATTTGGTTTTAAGAACACACAAATTAGATAGCCGGAATCGGTTGGAATGGGTACATCACTGATACTTCTTTTTTCTGACAGGTACATCACTGATACTTGAAATATATTTTTTCAAAAAAGAGAATGACACCGGCCTCTGCATCAAGCGATGCACTGATACTTGAAATATGGATTATAGGCAGCTTGCGACAAAAAGGATTATATGCACGACACGATGTGGAAAAATTATCACAATACTATTTTCAGTAACAGATGAAGAACCGTATCAATCAAACCGAAATTTTATTACTATTCTTGATTTTAGGTGTGAATTTTCTTTTGTTTCTCCAAGCTTTTCATACAATTTCAAATCACTGGAATTGTAAGTTATCGACCTACAGGATCGACAACAACAAAATGGCAGTATACTTTTTCATGATGAATACGTATAAACAAATGGAATTATAAGCATTCCAAATTGCAGACGGGCATACAGATCCTCTCATGTGTGGGATAAAAGCTGACTCGATACTGATCAATGTCTAAATTTTTCCTGAGATTTCTTACATTTGATCAGAAACTTTCTCTCGCGTCGATGTCCAGTTGAAATCCCAAAAAGTTCTGCACATTTCACATCCTATCTAATCTGTGTCGACAACAAGAACAATGCGATCCTATCCAATCCATTCACTTACGAAGATCGTACACTTCTAACGGAAAACAGAATTAAGGTCATACCGTTGAGCTCCGACTCCCGGACCTCGACACCGCCTGTTTGCACACCGGCACAGGGGACAGAGCATCCGGCGACTCGTCGTCCTCCAGCAGTGCCCCCGTAGTGCCACCCGCACGTTGCGCCCGTGAGGGGATGCAGAGCCTTGCAGCCAACGCGCGCCAAGCGTGCTCCCACGCCACCGCCATATCTCCAACAAGAACAGATCAAGGCTCCATCACAAGCATCGTGTTTTCTGCATAGGTCTCGTCGGGTTTGGGCTGGTTGAATCGGTCCGCTGGTCGTGGAGAGAAATCCTTGGTTTTCGTTTGGTTTTCGGGGAGTGTGTGCCAGCAAGCAACACCGGGAGGAGGCGCGGCCCCAAGGTACACGGGCCCAGAATGGGCCACGGCCAGGCAGCACTCTACTTAACCCTGGAGCGACAACTGGAACGGCATCCAGTGGATTAGGAACGACTTGGCGACGGCTACCTACTTTCCTTTCCCGAACCCTAGTTCATCCCTGTTTTTCCTCATTCGAGCATCGCTCCTGTAATCGATTGTAATAGCTACTACTTCAGAGAGCATAATAGATCGATCCCCCGACCTTGAACCTATCATCTGGTATTAGAGACACCAACCACCACCCCTTTTTGCTCTGCCCTGGCGCATCTCATCGTGACGCGCGGTCTCCGCCAAGCTCGTGAAGCCATGGATCCCAGCATCTCTGCCTTCCTCACCCGCTTCGAGACCAAGATCGAGGCCACCCATCGATGGCCTCACCAAGGCGCAACAAACCACAGCGACGAAGATCGACGATCTGCTAAGCTGGCACCTGGATCTCGAGTGCCGCGTCGCGGATCTCAGCGACACAATGGCTGCCATACAGGCGGCGCCACAGCCACCACTGATGGCGCTGGAAGACCAGCAACCGCGCACCTCTACGCTGCAGCCGCCGGGCGACCACATCGGCACCTCGACAGGCGCGGCAGGCAACACCCAAGGGCCTAATGGCCACGGCGTCACCATCAACCCTCGGGGGCCCTCGGCGGTGCTCATTCCGGCGGCGCCGCCGCCCCTGGCATCTGGTCAGTATGATTCCCTGATCCCTTCGTGTGTGGCCCTGTCTTCGTTTGCTCATGCAAGTCAGTTGCTCTCGGGATTGGGTCAAGCCCACCCATCGATCACCTTTCCTCAGTTCTCTGGCGAAAATCCAAACCTCTGGAAAACATTATGTGAACAATATTTTTGGATGTTTGGAATACTGCCATCTTTTTGGGTCCCTATGGCGGCTCTCAATTTTTCCGGTCCGGCTTCAATCTGGCTTCAGTCGATTCAAAAACGGATCGATGAGTTGGACTGGGAGTCCTTCACATCTCTCTTATGCACACGTTTCGGGCGAGATCGGCATCAAATGTTGATCCGACAGTTTTACACTGTCCGCCAAACCACCACTGTGTCGAATTACATTGAACAATTTGAATTGATCATTAATCATTTGAGCTCATATTCGGATTCTATTCACCCATTTTACTTTCTCACCCGTTTTGCCGAGGGCCTGTGGAAGGATATTCGCGCCGTCGTGCTGGTCCAGCGACCACCTGATCTGGACACGGCATGTGCGTTCGCGTTGCTGCAAGAAGTGGCGGAAGGAGCATTCGGGTCTTTGCCGCGACCACCAGAACCAGGGGCATGCTCGGCCATGCCCCTCCCGCTGCCACCAACACCTCCCATGCGCCTTGTACCTACTTGTGACGCCCCCGATTCAATCGTACACTAATCATGCACGCAAATGTGTACGATCAAGATCAGGGACTCACGGGAAGATATCACAACACAACTCTACAAATAAAAATAAGTCATACAAGCATCATAATACAAGCCAGGGGCCTCGAGGGCTCGAATACAAGTGCTCGATCAAGACGAGTCAGCGGAAGCAACAATATCTGAGTACAGACATAAGTTAAACAAGTTGCCATAAGATGGCTAGCACAAACTGGGATACAGATCGAAAGAGGCGCAGGCCTCCTGCCTGGGATCCTCCTAACTACTCTTCGTCGTCGTCAGCGGCCTGCACGTAGTAGTAGGCACCTCCAGTGTAGTAGGAATCATCATCGTCGGTGGCGTATGGCTCCAGGGCTCCAGCATCTGGTTGCGACAACCAGGTAGAAGGGAAAGGGGAAAAGAGGGAGAAAAGCAACCGTGAGTACTCATCCAAAGTACTCGCAAGCAAGGAGCTACATTACATATGCATGGGTATATGTGTAAAGGGGCCATATCAGTGGACTGAACTGCAGAATGCCAGAATAAGAGGGAGATAACTAATCCTGTCGAAGACTACGCTTCTGGCAGCCTCCGTCTTGCAGCATGTAGAAGAGAGTAGACTGAAGTCCTCCAAGTAGCATCTCCAAGTAGCATCTCCAAGTAGCATCTCCAAGTAGCATCTCCAGTCGCATCGCATAGCATAATCCTACCCGGCGATCCTCCCCTCGTCGCCCTGTGGAAAAGCGATCACCGGGTTGTCTGTGGAACTTGGAAGGGTGTGTTTTATTAAGTATCCGGTTCTAGTTGTCATAAGGTCAAGGTACAACTCCAAGTCGTCATGTTACCGAAGATCACGGCTATTCGAATAGATTAACTTCCCTGCAGGGGTGCACCAACTTACCCAACACGCTTGATCCCATTTGGCCGGACACACTTTCCCGGGTCATGCCCGGCCGTGAAAGATCAACACGTCGTAGCCCCACCTAGGCTCAACAGAGAGGCCAGCACGCCGGTCTAAACCTAAGCGCACAGGGGTCTGGGCCCATCGCCCATAACACACCTGCACGTTGCATACGCGGCCGAAAGCAGAACTAGCCCCCTTAATACAAGAGCAGGCTTACGTTCCAATCCGGCGCGCGCCACTCAGTCGCTGGCGTCACGAAGTGCTTCGGCTGATACCACGACGCCGAGTGCCCATATCTTTCCCACGTAGTTGGTTAGTGCGTATAGGCTCGTAGCCAACTCAGATCAAATACCAAGATCTCGTTAAGCGTGTTAAGTATCCGCGAACGCCGAACAGGGCCAGGCCCACCTCTCTCCTAGGCGGTCTCAACCTGCCCTGTCGCTCCGCCACAAAGATCCACTCGCGGGTGCTCCACCAGCCGACCCGACTTTAGTCTCCACATGTATCATGTATAAAGTATATAGTATATACCCATGATCACCTCCCGAGTGATCACGGCCCGATAGTATAGCACGGCTGACGGACAAGAATGTAGGGCCACAGATGAATATACTAGCATCCTATACTAAGCATATAGGATTGCAGGTAAAGGTAACAACAGTAGTATCAAGGACAAGCTATGCATCAGGATAGGTATAACAGAAAGCAGTAACATGCTACACTACTCTAATGCAAGCAGTATAGAGTAGAATAGGCGATATCTGGTGATCAAGGGGGGCTTGCCTGGTTGCTCTGGCAAGAGAGAGGGGTCGTCAACTCCGTAGTCGAACTGGGCAGCAGCAGCGTCGGTCTCGTAGTCTACCGGAGAGAAGAGGGGGAAGAAACAATGAATACCATGTAAACAGATGCATATCTATGCAAGACAAGACCAGTAACGATGCTAGGCGTGCCCTAACGTGGTATGAGGTGGTACCGGTTAAGGGGGGAAACATCCGGGAAAGTATTCCCGGTGTTCCGTGTTTTTTGACAGATGAACCGGAGGGGGAAAGTTGCGGGTTTGATATGTTAGGGGTGTGTGGTGGACGAACGGGCTGCATATCCGGGTTCGTCTCGTCGTTTTGAGCAACTTTCATGTTGAAAATATTTTAATCCGGGTTACGGATTAAAAGATATGATTTTCTAAAGATTTTATTAATTTCTGGAATTCAATTAATTATTTAATCCAACATTATCCAGAATAGTAAATGATGACGTCAGCATGACATCAGAGTGATGTCAGCAGTCAACGTTAACCATTGACCTGGTCAACCTGACGTGTGGGTCCAGTGGGACCCACCTGTCATTCTCTGTTTAGGTTAATTACAGATTAGTTAATTTAATTAGTGATTAGGTTAATCTAATCAGGATTAATTAACTTAATTAATTAATTAATAAATATTTTAATTATTTTAGTTATTATTTATTTATTTATTTAATATTATTATTATTATTATTATTATTATTTTAAACGTTCCAGGGCGGGCCCCTATGGTCAGTGGCCCATGAGGCTAAACGGGCGCGGGTGCGGGCGCTGCGGGCGCAGCCCAACAAAGTGATGCGGGGCACCGGTGGCGACGACGCCGGCCAGGCGGCCGGAGCGGTGGCCGGTGAGCAGCTGCGGAGGGGTGAGCCGTCAGACGAGGCCGAGGGCCAAAGGGGGAATGGCCGTGGTCGAGCCATACGGCCGGGACGAGGCACGGGCGGTTGCGGGCAGGAGCGGCAGGGTGCCGGCGAGCTAGGGCCAGTCCACGGCGGGGGTAGCAGCGACGGGGAGGAACGGGGCGGCGCGGTCAAGCACGACGAGCGCGTGCACGCGCGCGGTGAAGCTCGACGGGGTCCGGTGGTGGAGCCGGTCGGG
>NC_041380.1:266707132-266714225 GCF_002162155.2 Triticum dicoccoides
GTCTTGTTTTCTTTTCTTTTATTTATTTACTTTTTTGTTTTAAATCAGTTTAAATTATTTAGACATTTTATAAAATTGTGTCTATTACACCATATTGACTTATGTAAAATATGGCATCTCCCGAACATTTTTGTTTTAAATTTTGAAAAACTTTTGTTGTTTGCCTATATTTTAAATTTGAATTTGAATCATTTTGAACTAACACGAGTTTACCAACAGTAACCTAGGTGACGTGGCATCATTAGCGCAGGGTTACTGTAGCTTGATTACCCGGGCGTCACAATTCTCCTCCACTACAAGAAATCTCGTCCCGAGATTTAAGCGGTGGAGTAAGGGGCGAAGGTGTTGGTAGCGAAAAACCTAACGAGTCTTCTCGGTCTTGGCTGCCCTTTCTAAGAGGTTGATCCCTTTCGTTGATGTCTTCATTTCACTGCTTCAAGTCACCATGATCAATTGTCATCCTTTCTTCGGGATCTCCATCGTACTTACGAATAGGTAAGGGGCAGCTCTACAACGATAGGATGTTATAAGGGAAAATCTTCTGGGGGTTTCCCAAGTATGATCATATGAGTATCTCTCGAGTTGAACAAATGAAACACATCGAGAGCAAAGTAATACGGTGCAATAAGAAGTTTCAAGCGGATAGGCAATCGTTCATTGCCTGAAACAGAGTGTGAATGGGGTTCAGAGCAACGGGAATAAGTATTGTGTCCGATACCAGAATTGATCACTAGGAAGGTGGCTCGCAAATTACATTCGAAGTCAAGCTTTAGGAATAACTTTGGCAACAGGGTGTATAGGAGAGTCAGGTTTCGATCATGTAGAACTGTGGGTTATGGGCCCACAATGTGGGTTAAAAGTAGGAAAAGCGATGACGTCTTGCACAATCATGCAAGCAAGGCATGTCAGAGGATAGCCTATCAGTTATGTCGGCAACATTGTCGGTACCAAGGGCGAGGGACGAAGAGAACCATTTTCCTGCTCGTTGAACGAGGCGGACCAATAGGCAAGGTTCTCGTCCATCGGTGGCTACCAGAATGTTATCAACAATAGTAATAGGGTCTTATTGACAGAGTCGTACAACCGAGGTGTTTATATAAGCAGCGCATCATTACTGCTTAGATCATATAAACCACGAGAAAGTTTAAACAAGACAATGGAAAGGACATTGTGATCATCAGATTTAAACAGAACAATGAAAAGAAAAATGTGTTTAAACACATATGTCAGGGGTATATCCTTCCCAAAGTCAAGCAGAGCATGATATCCAAGACAGGACATAAGGTAGAAAACCCTTTAAGTAAGGGGAGAGAGAAATTTCATGACATTACCCATACAACGGTGTTTGGATAATTGAGCAAGAAACATTTAGCATTGGATTTCAAACGTTCTTGTTGAAAATCGAAGTACCACAGACATGCTCCAAGATAGCATTGACAAGGTCTTTAAGCAAAGATCGGACTTTGGAAACACAAAGGATCCATCAGGAATAACTTGTAGAATAAGTCTTATAATTTCCTCATGGACGAATGGATAACCTTGCTGAAAAGGAATCTATAACAATAGGGCCAACCGGCCAGGTGTGTTAGGTGACATCACCTTACCGGGTCATGTAAAGATGTTTATAACTCCTAGAAGTATGTTCCAACCATCATATCTGACCGAGATTCAGATCTGATTGGTGTCAGGATACCTCAGACTCAGGATGTCTGAGAAGAAAAGGTGCAACACAAATTGACGGGAGGACATTGTAAGATTCTTGGGAATGAACTATGGAAGCGAGTTCCGAAACAAGAGTTCATCAGTAAACCAAGGAGAGGATGAGGAGGTGGCTGATAAACTCAGCGACAATTCATCCAGATTTCCAAAAGATGGATTTCCACAATTATGTGAACAAGGAAATATCATTTGTGGATCAATGATATAATGATGTATGCTCGAGGGGAACATACTCAACTGAACAATGATAGAAGGGTGCACCCAGGAATCTGGACTAGGTAGCACGATCAATGTTCGAATGATGATTCAATAAGCAATAGAATTTCTAAAGAAACTGTAGACCAATAACTTCAAAGCAATAGGGTTGCTAGAAGTTTAGAATTTACACATCACAGACCATTTGTCGGTATTCCGGTTAGAAACAACACGGAGACCAAGAATGAACGCAAATGGCGAGAGATATTACTATATCAAGAATTCTCAAGAGGTGGTAAAATTGCCACGACATTCTTGACATAAAAGGTGGTAATGTTCCAAGGTAAAGAAGGACAAATGCTGGATAGCAAGGAACTCAAGGTATAACACAAAACATGAACAAGTTTGTGTTGGAGGGAAGGCAATAAAGTGGCCGATGATAACACAAATCATCAGGGGCAAGGATGGTATTTCTCATCATGAATTTAGTTGATACCCTTGAAGAGCTCAGAATGTTGATGATTAAAATTAGCACGATAATGATGTATCCGTTCAGGCTAGGACAGACATGGAGTATTAACTTGTAAGCGATGAAGATCTCTAATCCTCGTTGAATCGCAGTGCAGACTCGATTCCGTTATCGGTGTCCTTGAGTGTTTCATAACTCAAAGCCCATGAAAAATTGGAGTCCGTGCGAATGTAATACCTGATGAAGAACTCATAAGAGGTTATGCAGTTCCATGATAATCTCGAGATACCAGGGGGTAATACTCGACGACATGTCAAAGTAAAGGTTGGACTGGTGTATTGACCTACAGAAAACAAGTGCTTAAACTTGCCCGAGAAATGGGATCAGAGAAGAACATGGTCGGAACCACGATTGCAGAAGGCCAGATCCCAGATATAAGATGAACTTCTACCAAGGGAATAATTAATTAAAGAGAAGCTTTAATGGTAAGATCTACATCATGTCCATGGGCATGAACACAAAGTTCAAGGTCGACTCCCACTTCTTCAATGCATAACCTTTCATTCATTGCTCTAGGTAAAAATGATCTTAGTGTCAAAACCTACCCGGTGAATTACCAGAGGAGTATGACCCGTGAAAACTTTCGGGTTCACACAGATTAAGGAAGGCATAGGTTCAACCCATCGGGGCTTCTTAGAACATATACCATGAACTTCAGGAGTAAATAACACAAGCTCAAAGTAGAGCATGGCTGACAAAAGTAGAGTATACAATTTACAAGGGCATTATGTATTAGGTAAAGAACTCACAAGAATTTTGGTTGTGGACGACATTGTCGGAAAAATAACCCGGCAATGGGTATGGCGGTCCACAACGGGGCTGATGTGAGTATCGGTACTCAATCAAAGGAAGAAGGAATGCCAAGGCATCGGATTATAGAAACAACTGACTAATTCAAAGCTTAATGCAAAGAAATTTTATGATTCCCAAATCAAGGGATCAGAAGCAATCGTTCTGATCAAAAATGAATAAGTTCAATAGACTTAGAAGCACAAACGATCAAGGCATTGATTGGTCAAGAACCAACTCATATCCAAATGACGTCTGAGCCGGAAGGATGAATCCTAGGATTCGACCGAGGAATGCGGGCATCCTCAACATATTGAATCAATGGACTTAAAATGATAAAGACAAGGGAGGCCAATAAGATTACGAAACTTATCGGATTAACCACAATTTAAGAAAGCGAGAATTTCAAGAGCAATAGGCTGCTCGGGATTTTCGGAAGATCGAATAGTATTTCGAAGACCATTGTGAAACACATGAACAACTGGGGGATGAGCGGATACTCGATAAGTGTGAGAATTTTCCATAGGGGTATTCAGGTGACAAATAACTGCAAGGCAGTAAGCTTAAAGGATTATCGAAACATTGACGAGTAATTCGGGGTATCTTGTAATAACAAGACCAACTGGGGATGAATGTAAGAATAACAACTGCAAGTAGTTATCCATAAGGGTTGATGGTGGAAGGGAATTGCAAACGCGATGAACACAAGTTCTCGGGCTAACAGCGGAGAGTATCTTCAGGGTCTCTGCGTGCAGCACACGATCATCAGTAATAAGGGGCTCTCCGGGTGAAAGAGATAACGAGATCCTAATGTTAGATTTAGCAAAATTCATTTAAACCGAATAGAAGAGAGCTCAGAGTCCCAGAGTAAGGATCGAGGAGTAAAAGATCCTAATACCACCCAGATGGCGACGTGGGCCCGTAAGGCACACAGCCATGTTAGTAAAAGTTTTGCAATGTCTAGACTCGACTTCGGCCAAGGAGTATGGAAGGGGGAATTCCTACAGGCAGTTGGCTCTGATACCAACTTGTGACGCCCCCGATTTAATCGTACACTAATTATGCACGCAAATGTGTACGATCAAGATCAGGGACTCACGGGAAGATATCACAACACAACTCTACAAATAAAAATTAAGTCATACAAGCATCATAATACAAGCCAGGGGCCTCGAGGGCTCGAATACAAGTGCTCGATCAAGACGAGTCAGCGGAAGCAACAATATCTGAGTACAGACATAAGTTAAACAAGTTGCCATAAGATGGCTAGCACAAACTGGGATACAGATCGAAAGAGGCGCAGGCCTCCTGCCTGGGATCCTCCTAACTACTCTTCGTCGTCGTCAGCGGCCTGCACGTAGTAGTAGGCACCTCCAGTGTAGTAGGAATCATCATCGTCGGTGGCGTATGGCTCCAGGGCTCCAGCATCTGGTTGCGATAACCAGGTAGAAGGGAAAGGGGAAAAGAGGGAGAAAAGCAACCGTGAGTACTCATCCAAAGTACTCGCAAGTAAGGAGCTACACTACATATGCATGGGTATATGTGTAAAGGGGCCATATCAGTGGACTGAACTGCAGAATGCCAGAATAATAGGGAGATAACTAATCCTGTCGAAGACTACGCTTCTGGCAGCCTCCATCTTGCAGCATGTAGAAGAGAGTAGACTGAAGTCCTCCAAGTAGCATCTCCAAGTAGCATCTCCAAGTAGCATCTCCAAGTAGCATCTCCAGTCGCATCGCATAGCATAATCCTACCCGGCGATCCTCCCCTCGTCGCCCTGTGGAAAAGAGATCACCGGGTTGTCTGTGGAAGTTGGAAGGGTGTGTTTTATTAAGTATCTGGTTCTAGTTGTCATAAGGTCAAGGTACAACTCCAAGTCGTCCTGTTACCGAAGATCACGGCTATTCGAATAGATTAACTTCCCTGCAGGGGTGCACCAACTTACCCAACACGCTTGATCCCATTTGGCTGGACAAACTTTCCCGGGTCATGCCCGGCCGCGAAAGATCAACACGTCGCAGCCCCACCTAGGCTCAACAGAGAGGCCAGCACGCCGGTCTAAACCTAAGCGCACAGGGGTCTGGGCCCATCGCCCATAGCACACCTGCACGTTGCGTACGCGGCCGAAAGCAGAACTAGCCCCCTTAATACAAGAGCAGGCTTACGTTCCAATCCGGCGCGCGCCACTCAGTCGCTGGCGTCACGAAGTGCTTCGGCTGATACCACGACGCCGAGTGCCCATATCTTTCCCACATAGTTGGTTAGTGCGTATAGGCTCGTAGCCAACTCAGATCAAATACCAAGATCTCGTTATGCGTGTTAAGTATCTGCGAACGCCGAACAGGGCCATGCCCACCTCTCTCCTAGGCGGTCTCAACCTGCCCTGTCGCTCCGCCACAAAGATCCACTCGCGGGTGCTCCACCAGCCGACCCGACTTTAGTCTCCACATGTATCATGTATAAAGTATATAGTATATACCCGTGATCACCTCCCGAGTGATCACGGCCCGATAGTATAGCACGGCTGACGGACAAGAATGTAGGGCCACAGATGAATATACTAGCATCCTATACTAAGCATATAGGATTGCAGGTAAAGGTAACAACAGTAGTATCAAGGACAGGCTATGCATCAGGATAGGTATAACAGAAAGCAGTAACATGCTACACTACTCTAATGCAAGCAGTATAGAGTAGAATAGGCGATATCTGGTGATCAAGGGGGGGGGCTTGCCTGGTTGCTCTGGCAAGAGAGAGGGGTCGTCAACTCCGTAGTCGAACTGGGCAGCAGCAGCGTCGGTCTCGTAGTCTACCGGAGAGAAGAGGGGGAAGAAACAATGAATATCATGTAAACAGATGCATATCGATGCAAGACAAGACCAGTAACGATGCTAGGCGTGCCCTAACGTGGTATGAGGTGGTACCGGTTAAGGGGGGAAACATCCGGGAAAGTATTCCCGGTGTTCCGTGTTTTTTGACAGATGAACCGGAGGGGGAAAGTTGCGGGTTTGATATGTTAGGGGTGTGTGATGGACGAACGGGCTGTGTATTCGGGTTCGTCTCGTCGTTTTGAGCAACTTTCATGTTGAAAATATTTTAATCCGGGTTACGGATTAAAAGATATGATTTTCTAAAGACTTTATTAATTTCTGGAATTCAATTAATTATTTAATCCAACATTATCCAGAATAGTAAATGATGACGTCAGCATGACATCAGAGTGATGTCAGCAGTCAACGTTGACCATTGACCTGGTCAACCTGACGTGTGGGTCCAGTGGGACCCACCTGTCATTCTCTGTTTAGGTTAATTACAGATTAGTTAATTTAATTAGTGATTAGGTTAATCTAATCAGGATTAATTAACTTAATTAATTAATTAATTAAAATTTATTTATTTTAGTTATTATTTATTTATTTATTTATTTAATATTTATTATTATTATTATTATTATTATTATTATTTAAAACGTTCCAGGGCGGGCCCCTGTGGTCAGTGGCCCATGAGGCTAAACGGGCGCGGGTGCGGGCGCTGCGGGCGCATCCCAACAAAGCGATGCGGGGCGCCAGTGGTGACTGCGCCGGCCAGGCGGCCGGAGCGGTGGCCGGCGAGCAGTTGCGGAGGGGTGAGCCGTCAGACGAGGCCGAGGGCCAAAGGGGGAATGGCCGTGGTCGAGCCATACGGTCGGGACGAGGTACGGGCGGTTGCGGGCAGGAACGGCAGGGCGCCGGCGAGCTAGGGCCAGTCCACGACGGGGGTAGCAGCGACGGGGAGGAACGGGGCGGCGCGGTCAAGCACGACGAGCGCGTGCACGCGCGCGGTGAAGCTCGACGGGGTCCGGTGGTGGAGCCGGTCGGGGAA
>NC_041380.1:266714634-266769362 GCF_002162155.2 Triticum dicoccoides
CGGAGGGGAAGGAGCCCGGTGAGGTGGCGGCGAGCTCCGGGTGGCGTCGACGCGGTCCGGGCGGCGGCGAGGGCCTCCTCCCTCGATCCCGATCCAATCGGGGGAGAGGGGGAGAGATATTTTGCGAGGGGGGTGCGGGGGAGTGTCGGTGGGTCCGTGGGGGAGTGGGTGGGAGGTTATGGGGCACGGGATGGGCCGGTTGGGGCCAGTGGGGATTTGGGCCGGCCTGGCAGGTCGTGGCCCAGTTGGGCCGGTTGCCTGCTGGGCCGGAGCCCCGGGGGGGTTTCTTCTCTTTTGTTTTGTTTTAGTCTTGTTTTCTTTTCTTTTATTTATTTACTTTTCTGTTTTAAATCAGTTTAAATTATTTAGACATTTTATAAAATTGTGTCTATTACACCATATTGACTTATGTAAAATATGGCATCTCCCGAACATTTTTGTTTTAAATTTTGAAAAACTTTTGTTGTTTGCCTATATTTTAAATTTGAATTTGAATCGTTTTGAACTAACACGAGTTTACCAACAGTAACCTAGGTGACTTGGCATCATTAGCGCAGGGTTACTGTAGCTTGATTACCCGGGCGTCACACAGCTGCTCCCGCGGCGGATCGATGAGGGACCGAGGCGGCGCACGGCGATACGGCGAAACTCAAGACCCTGCGCGACTACCACCGAGCGCGCGGCTTATGCTTCAAGTGTGGCGAACGATGGGGACACGATCATGTGTGCCCCACATCCGTGCAGCTCCACGTCATGGAGGAGCTGCTGGAACTCTTCGACATCGACGACACCATCGACTCCTCACCCACGGCCCCAATAACTGAGACAGTGATGGCGATCTCGTGCCAGGCCCTTTTCGGTGGTGTCTCCGCAAAGGCATTCCAACTACACGCGTGGATTCAAGGCCAGGAAGTGCTCATCAATCACACGCTCGCCGCAAAGCTGTCAGGAGCGCGAACTCTACCACGCGCTTGCAAGGTCTGTGTAGCTGATGAGGGCGAGCTCGCCTATGTCTCTGAACTGCCAACTTGTGCATGATGCACCCAAGGCAGTGAATTCATCACAGATATGAAGATCTTGGCGCTCGACACTTACGATGCCATCCTGGGGATGGACTGGCTGGAAGCAAGCAGACCGATGACAGTTGACTAGCGTGCGAAACTCATTGAGATCAAAAACCCCGACGGTGTCACTCGTCTGCAAGGTCATGAAGCCCAATCTTCAAAATGCTCAGTGATCAACGCATTGCAATTGCAGAATCTGTGCAGAACAGGAGCTATTACACATATGGTGTATGTGTGTGCACCCTCCACAAAGGAGGACAACCCAAATGCAGTACCAGACAGCATACATCAAGTAGTCGATGATTTTTCCGTGACTTTTAGTGAACCGGTGGGATTGCCGCCACGGCGTGACTGTGATCACAAGATACCACTGATCCCAGGAGCTCAACCTATCAACATACGACCTTACCTTCATAAGCCTGACCATAAAGATGAGATTGACGCTCAGGTTGCAGAATTGCTTCATCAAGGAGTGATCTAGAAAAGCTCCAGCCCATTTTCTTCTCCAGTGATCTTGGCGAAAAAGAAGGATGGCACGTGGCGGATGTGCGTAGACTATGGACATCTGGATGCAATCACAACAGTGGCTAAGTTCCCGGTGCCCGTAATTGAAGAGCTTTTGGATGAGTTACATGGAGCATTTTGGTTCTCGAGATTGGATCTTAGGTCAGGATACCATCAAATACAGCTGGCACCAGTCGAGGAGTACAAAACAACATTCCAAACCCATTCAGGTCACTACGAATTCAAGGTGGTCTCCTTTGAGTTGGCTGGGGGTCCGGCCACATTCAACGGGGGACTCCATACCGCACTCCAACCCCTACTCTGCCACTGTGTGTTGCTGTTCTTCGACGGCATTCTCATTTTCAGCAAAACTCTGCAGGATCATGCCAGTCATCTACCACAAGTGTTCCAACTGCTGCTGCGAGATCAGTGGAAAGTAAAACTCTCTAAGTGCGAGTTTGGTCAAAAGAAACTTTCCTACCTCGGGCATGTCATTAGTGAGAAAGGCGTGGCCACAGAACCCAGTAAAGTTCAGGTAGTTAGTGCATGGGCAACTCCAACTGACGCAAAAGGGGTGCGTAGCTTTTTGGGATTGGCGGCTATTACAGGCGTTTCGTGAGGAACTTTGGTGTGATCGCTCAACCTCTTTTCAACCTCTTAAAAAAGGGGGTACCCTTCATCTGGACGAGCAACACGGACACAGCCTTTCAGTTGCTCAAGCAGCAGTTAATCTCAGCCCCGGTTCTGGCCTTACCTAACTTCGAGGAACAGTTCATTGCAGAAACGGATGCTAGTGACAAAGGAATTGGAGCTGTTCTGCAACAGAAAGGACATCCCATCGCCTTCATGAGCAAAGCCCTATCACCAAGATATCAAGGGCTGACAACTTATGAAAAAGAGTTCTTGGCAGTCATCATGGCAGTGGACCAATGGAGATTGTATCTACAACATGCAGAATTTGTGATATACATAGATCATAAGAGCTTGGTCCATCTGGAGCAGCAAAGACTCACCACTCCCTGGCAACAAAAAGCTTTTACTAAGTTCCTAGGTCTTCAGTATAAAATCAGGTACAAAAGGGCTCTAAAACACGGCCGCAGATGCCTTATCTCGCGCCAATCCCTCTGACATGCTATCTGCTCTGACAGTATGCCAACCTACATGGTTGGAAGACATCAACAACAGTTATAACAGCAATCCCCAGGCCCGGCGTTTGCTCGAGCAGCTAGCTGTACGACTAGACCCCAAAGGACGGTTTACTCTGCAACAGGGCATCATTCGCTTCCGAGGGCGCATTTGGCTGGGTGGATCGACAACAATGCAACAACAAATCATTGGAGCCTTCCATGATAGCTGACTGGGGGGAGGGGGGCACTCGGGCTATCCACTTACATATCGCAAGATTCGACGCCTGTTCGCCTGGCCTAAAATGAAAACACATGTGCAGGAGTATGTGCAATGCTGCTCGGTCTGCCAACAAGCAAAACCAGATAGAGCAGCTTCTCCATGCCTCTTGCAACCTCTGCCAATGCCGAAAGAGCCATGGGATCTTATCACTATGGATTTCGTGGATGGACTGCCGCAATCTGGAAAGCACAATTGTCTTTGGGTGATCGTGGATAAACGCACCAGATATGCACATTTCTTGCCCTTAGCCCACCCGTATACAACATCCAAAGTGGCGCAACTCTACATGACTCAATCCTACAAGATACATGGGTTGCCAGGAGCCATTGTCTCGGACAGAGATCCGGTCTTCACCAGTCACTTTTGGCAAGAGTTGTTCAAGTATGCAGGCACAGAGCTTCGGCTGAGCACAGCAAAACACCCTCAAACAGATGGGCAAACGGAACGCGTGAACCAGTGCGTTGAAACCTTCTTGCGCTGCTTCACACATGCATGCCCCCGGTGCTGGAGTTATTGGATCCCACTGGCTCAGTTTTGGTACGACTCCTCACACCATTCGGCCATCGGCATGTCACCCTTCAAGGCCATGTTTGGCCACGAGCCCAAGTACTGGGGCATATCAGCATCCACTTCATGCTCAGTACCTTTCTTATCGGCCTGGCTGGAAGAGCGCGCAATCATGCAGAATTTGGTGCAGCAACATCTTCATCGTGCCAAGAACTACATGAAGATACACGCTGATTAGAAGCGCTCTTTCTGCGAGTTCGAGGTGGGCGATCAGGTTTATCTGAAATTTCAACCTTACATTCAGACATCCATTGCTCCCCGGGCAAACCACAAACTATCCTTCAAATTCTACGGGCCGTTCCCCATCATCGAGAAGATCAACGCAGTGGCCTACAAACTACAACTGCCACCACAGGCCACGGTGCACCCTGTGTTTCACGTGTCCCAGCTTCGCCGAGCTTTGTCGCCGGGTATGACAGTTCAGTCTGAACTTCCTTACAACACTAACGATTTGGCTGTGCCTAGTGAGATCCTACAGTCTAAATGGCGCCGCAAGAATGGGGGCATGATCGAGCAAGTCAAGGTCAGATGGACTGGCGCCTCCAACCTGGACGACACTTGGGAAGATCGGCAAGCACTGCAGGCTCGCTTTCCCCACACAGTGGCTTGGGGTCAAGCCGCCACTCAAGGAGAAGGGGATGTTAGCAACCCTAACAGTGCGGATCCGCGAGCCAGCAAGCAACACCAGGAGGAGGCGCGGCCCAGCCGCGCCAAGAAGCCCAACCCAAGGTACACGGGCCTAGAATGGGCCACGGCCAGGCAGCACTCTACTTAACCTGGAGCGACGACTGGAACGGCATCCAGTGGATCAGGAACAACCTGGCGGCGGCTACCTACTTTCCTTTCCCGAACCCTAGTTCATCCCTCTTATTCCCCATTCGAGCATAGCTCCTGTAATCGATTGTAATAGCTACTACTTCAAAGAGCATAATAGATCAACCCCCCTACCTTGAACCTATCAGAGTGGTGGTGTGAGAGCGCGAGAAGGGTGAAAGTAGGGGAGAAATGCCTGGGAGGAGGGAGACGGGGAGGGTGTTTTACTTGTTCCCAACCATGCAGCAAATCTGTTGATGAGTAGATTTTATTGACTCAAAATCAAAATCAAGAAAGGGGATATAAACACAGTAAACACGTATCCAACTTCTACATGACGAAGATTCGCACAACCAACAAAAATGCGCACACAACAAAAAATTAAGCCCGCAAAGAGCGAACCATACAAGATCGAAGCTCTGCCTACACACATAAAAAAAAACCTCCGAAGAAATCAATACAGTGGTTGACGAACTACAACAACGAACCTGCGCACTAACCATTTCTTGGCATCGAAAAAGACAATGAGGGAGATTCTTGGGCAACAACACCTCTTGGAATGGGAACGACGCCCAATCATCACCGTCATCGCTCCAACCATCAAAGATCGCCGATGCTCTGATTGCCAGTGCATATTTGGCCCCATCGGGTCAAATTTGTATACTTCATTATTATATATACTAGTATCTTTTTTTAAGTTTGTGGACGAAAGAATCACATGCAATCAAAGTTTGTGGACTGTAGAGAGAAGCTCTCCGATCAAAGGTCAATCCTGATCCTCTACCTCGGTGGGTTCAGTAGTGTGCGCTCCTTCGCCGCTCCTTGCTCCTCTGCTGCGACAGCGCCGTCATTTCGCGCGATCTCCGCGATCTGTCCAGCATGTCCATCATCGCCGGCGTCACGTACGAGTACGACGCCGTGGCGCCCGTCGTAGATATTACCGTCGTGCCAAGGTCCGCCTCTGCCCTGCGGCGCGTCGTCCCGCTGTCGCCAGACATCTGCCGCGATGTCGCGCGCTGCTGCGCGTGCGAGCTCAGCCCTGCCAGCATGTACGCGCGCCCGGACAGCTCGTACCGCCGCCGGTCCGCCACGCGGGTGCTCATCTCCTGCAGATCTCGGGACAACTCTACGCACATGGAGTCCCCCGCTCGGGCCGCCGCGGAGCGCGCCACGGCTCGCTGCCCGCTCTGGAGTATCTCGGCCGCCTCCTCGTGAGCGCCCCGCTCTGCCGCCGCACGAGCCGCGGCGATGCCGTCCGTCGCCGCCAACCGGACGCGCTCCCGCTCGACCTCCGCGCAGCGCTCCAGGCTCACCGCCCACGAGGGCCTCAGCACCACTGCGTCCTCGCCGTCCACGTTCGTTGGCCATCCAGTCACCATGTCTCGGTAAGCGCAGCTGACTTGCATCAGGTGGGTGACATCCGTGGTGGATCGGGCCCTCGGCACGTCCATGAGCAGCAAGAAGCGCCTCTCCTCGTCGGCGTACAGCTCGCCGACGTCGATGGAGGCGGAGCGGCCATCCACGTTGATGTGGCTCCTGTAGCAACCAGAGTTGACCGACCGGACGCGCACCCCCGATTGCGGGCACGCGATGTCAACGCGCAATTCCTGCACGGCGACCGAGAGGAGCCCCCCGATGCATTGAGCGAATGCGTCCTGGATGTCCGCCTCGTTCTCGATGAACGAGAACGTGCCGCCGGTGGCCTCGGCGATGGTATGCATCGCCGCCGCGTCGTGGTCGGTGCCGAACCCAAACGTGTGGACAGGCGCGGACCGGTTGCCGGCTCCGGTGTACATGAAGGAAGGAGGCACGAGCGCGTCGTAGTTGGCGTCACGGCCGCGCCTGGGCACGGTGTACGTGTCCTGCCCGTCCGACAGAAGTATCACGCTCGCGACGGCGTTCCTGTGGAGGCGGTCGTCCAGCACCTTGGCGGCCTTGCGCAGGGCGGCTCCGATGTTAGTGCCGCCGCCCGCCGCGAGGGACTGCACGGCGCGCTTCGCCAGGTCCTTCCCGCCGTCCGACTCCGACATGCGCGCGAGCCGCATCAAGCGGTTGGCGCCGGACGAGAAGGACACGACGCAGAGGCGGTCCGCAGGGCCGAGGCTGTCGACGACGAAGCCCATGGCCTGCTTCAGCAGCGCCAGCTTGCTCCCCACCATGCTGCCGCTTACGTCGAGCACGGTCACCAGGTCGATTGGCGCCCGCGCGCGCGGCGGGGCCCCTCCGGTGGCGGCGCCACTAGTCCCCGGAGCCCTGGCGTGCACGAGCACGGCGAAGTTCTCGTGGGGCGCGTCCCGTGCCAGAGATGAGTACTCGCAGTGCGTGCTGAGCGCCACCGCCAATGACCCGCTGGACGTCGCACTCGCGGCACCATACTGCCGGTCGCCGAGAGGCCGAGGCGCCCGGAGCACCGGGTCGTCGTCGTCAAAGACGCGTGGCTCCATGGGCCGGAAGAACGGCTGTGCCGGCGCGCGCGACGCTGGCGGCGGCTGTGACGGCGTGGAGCTCTTGGAGGAGCGGAAGGACGGCAGGTCGCGGCATCGCGCGCTGCAGAGCGGGCAGGCTTGGCGGCTGCTGGCGAGGCTCCCGGAGACACAGCGGTAGTGGCACTGGTGGGAGCAATCGGCCGTGAAGCCGCTGCCGCCGCCACCGCCACGGCACATGTCGCCGTTGCAGATGGCGCATGTGCTGCTGTTGCTCTCCATTGCCGCCCCTGGCTTGGCTATGGGCCTCTGACCGCAGGCAGAGGAAATTGTGGTGAGAGAGGTTTGACAAATAGTACAGGATGACAGCGATTGCATTATTGCTGACTGCGTTCCCGCACGCTCCGTGTTGAACACGATTTAAATTGATACTCCCTCCATTCCACCGCCGAATAAGAATTCCAGTGCTGATTTCGCTGACGTGGTAAGTGGTACTGAATCAGCTCAGC
The DNA here is from genome assembly GCF_002162155.2 of Triticum dicoccoides. Lineage (NCBI taxonomy): Eukaryota > Viridiplantae > Streptophyta > Magnoliopsida > Poales > Poaceae > Triticum > Triticum dicoccoides. Next base: position 266,721,922 of record NC_041380.1, read on the forward strand.
TGCATGCCCCCTTCTTTTGACCGGTACTACGGCCGGCGGGCAACGTGCCGGCCTGAACCGATATCGTAGTACTAACACAAGACCAAACCGCCAAAGCTGGTCCGGTGCCCTCGGGGGCAAGCAACCTGCACCGTCTGGTGGCGATTGGGCGCTCTTCGACGTTGAGGGGGCAATGGCGGTTTCTGATCCGTCCCCTTCGGCGGGCGGTTCTTCCTCGGCAGATCGCTCGGCGGATCGTGTGGAGGAGATGATGAAAATGCTTCGGCTGACAGCAGTCGAGGCGCGTCCTGTGGTTTTGGATGACGAGGATGAGACCGATCTAGTGACAACGTCTTTGTCGCTGAATTTGGTACCCAGGTGGACGGAACCAGGGTGATCGATGGCTCGCCATGGTGGTGGGCAAGCATGATGTTCTGCTCAAGCTCTTTGATCTGAACATCCAACCTCTTCAAGCCAAGTTTGATCGGTTGGCCATATGGACCCGGATTATGAACCTGCCACCAAGGTTGATGAAAGCTAAGCTTGGTATGGAACCTGCCAGGCCCATTGGTGATATTGGTAAGGTGGATGGTGATGCTGACGGTTGCTGTTGGGGTGGATACATGCGGGTTAGGGTTGAGATCGCCATCCAAGAACCGTTGGTCCGCTATGTGACTGTGAGTTCGGTCAGGCTCCAATCGACGGACACCTATTCCGTGATGTATGAGAGACTGCCTTTTCACTGCTTTTCGTGTGGGATCCTCGACCACTCTTTGGTCTTGTGCCCTAACCCCGGCATGAGGGATGCGAATGGAGACTTACCATATGTGGCGAAGAAGCTCTGCGTTTCAGATGAGGGTCACAAAAAGTCCGATGGTTTGAAATCATCTACCGCCTCTTCCACTGCTGGGACGGATGACAAGTCGGGCGGCTCTCGGGTCGGCCTCATGTGGTCGGGCTACTGCGGGTGTGCCTCGGGCTTCCAATGCAGCGGACGGCGAGGTCTCCTCTCCTCTCAAACGGGCTAGTCGAGGCCGCGGTTGTGCGCCCTCCTCCCGTGGGCGAGGGAGGGGAAGGTCGACTGCCACGAGCAGGGAGATTTTCTCTGGTGGTCAGGAGAAGAACGACACTTCTGGGTAGAAGCGGAAATCGGCCAAGTCACTCCCATCGGGTTCGGCCCAGGATCAGGAACTAGCTGATGCCAACTCTCTAGCCCGGGTCTTGACTTCAGATCCTCTGCCTGCTGCTTCTGGTGTGGAGCAGGTCACTGATACGGAGTCCAACAAGAAACAACGTACATCAGACCCTCGATCGGCGGATCCGGCAGCGGCTGCGAGGCAGGCCCGCCAGACACAATGAGTATCATCTGCTAGAACTGTCGAGGCCTGGGGTCGGACTCGACAGTTGGCGAGCTTCGCTGGCTTGTGAAGCTCTACCGACCCTCCCTCCTCTTTCTTTCAGAGACAAAGATGAGGGATTCGAAAGTAAAGAATTTCATGTGGTCTTTGGGTTATTCTGGTTGTTTTGTCGTTAGCGGCGAGGGGCTCAGTGGGGGCCTTGCTCTCTTCTCGTCACATACAGCGGCAGTGACAGTTAGGGCTGCCAATAAGCAGTGTATAGATGTCAAGGTCCAGCTGGAGGAGGTGTGCCTTGGTGGGCTTCTTTTGTCTATGGGGAACCAAGGAGAGAGGAACAAGTTCACTTTTGGGAGCTCCTTCGACATATGCATCCTTCCTGGACGGGTCCTTGGATTTGTTGTGGTGATTTCAGCGAAGTTCTTATTCAGGATGAACACTGTGGTCCTAGGGAGCGGTTGTACTTGCAAATGGCTGCCTTTCGGGATTGTTTGATGGATTGTGGACTATCTGATTTGGGTTACTCGAGTCCGAAGTTCACTTGGTGCAATAAGGAAGATCCCAACAACAATGTCCGTTGAAGTTTAGACCATGTTGTGGCTAACAGTGCCTTCACTAGTCTCTTTAGTGATTGCAGTGTGGAGAATGTCATTGCCACTACTTCTAATCACTACCTAATCCTGATTTATCTGGATCGTGTGTCCCAACAGCGCCGCTCGGCACCGGTACAACATGGTTTCAGATTTGAAGCGATGTGGCTGCGAGCGTCTGATTATAAAGAGACCCTCGAACAAGCGTGGTCTGCTGGCAGAGATGGCCTTTCTTCTTTGAGTTCGACATGGGCAAATTTAAAAATTGTGGATGGCTCTCTGCGTTCATGGAGCAAGGAATCTTTGGGCTCCATCCGCAAGAATATTGGGAAGATGGAGCATCGTCTGGCTTCTATTAGGGCTTCTCTGCCTTCCCCAGCATCTTTATCAGAAGAGAAACACATTGAGAGCCAACTTTGCGAGCTGTTTGAACGGGAGGAATTATGGAAAGGCAGCGTTCATGGGTGGATTGGCTAAAGTCAGGGGATCGTAACACTAAGTTCTTCCAGGCCAGAGCGCCAGCTAGACGAAGAATTAACAAGATCCATTCATTTCTCCGGGAGGATGGTTCAGTTTGCAACTCTCAAGGGCAGATCAAGGGAATGGTGTAGTCCTTCTATGAAGATCTCTTCACGTCGGAACCACGTCCGGCTGCTGAGGAGGTTTTACAAGCTATTCCAAACAAGGTGTCTAGTGAGATGAATGCGGATTTGTGCAAGCCTTATTCTAATGACGAAATCAAGACGACGTTGTTTCAAATGGGTCCAACCAAGGCCCCCGGACCTGACGGTTTTCCATCCCTCTTTTACCAGACACGTTGGGATTTCTTGGGGGAGGACATTTGTCAAGCGGTTCATGGTTTTTTGGAGGGGAGGCCGATTCCGGAGGGCTTTTGTGATTCGGTCATCGTTCTAATTCCGAAGACTATCAAGCCCAAACACTTAAAGAACTTTCGCCCTATCAGCCTTTGCAATGTTCTCTACAAAATCGCATCCAAAGTCTTAGCTAACAGGTTGAAGGCCATTCTGCCTGTGGTGGTGTCTGAGACTCATAGTGCTTTTGTTCCTGGCAAGCTGATCACAGATAATACTCTGATTACGTATGAATGCCTTCACACCACCAGGAAACAACGAGTGATGAAACATTTCTTTGCTCTCAAGATCGACATGATGAAGGCCTATGATCGTGTGGAGTTGAGCTATCTCCATCAATGCTTGACTAAGCTGGATTTTGCTTCTTCCTGGATTGAGACTGTGATGCGTTGTGTGACAAATGTTCGGTATGCAGTCAAAGTCAATGGGGAGCTAACTCAACCAGTGATTCCATCTCGTGGCATTCGGCAAGGGGACCCGATCAGCCCTTATATCTTTCTCTTATGCACCGAAGGTCTATCTAGTCTGCTATTCCAAAAGGAGGCTTGTGGTGAGCTACATGGGATTCGAAACGACCGTCATGGCCCGTCTATCTCACACCTCCTTTTCGCGGATGATAGCTTTTTCTTTGCTAAGAGTGATCCTCAGAGTGTGGCATCATTGGAGGCGACCCTCAGTTCATATTGTGCGGGTTCGGGGCAAGCAATCAATAGAGATAAGTCAACGGTGTTCTTTGGTAATCATTGTCCTGCTGAGGTCAAGGATCGTGTGAAGAATCGGTTGGGTATAAGCAATGCGACTTTTCATGGCTCTTACTTGGGTATGCCAACAGAGGTGGGCACCTCTCCTACAAGCACTTTCAAGTTTCTCACAGATAAAGCATGGCAGAATATCTTTGGCTGGTCGGACCGGCCTATGTCCAGGGCAGGGACTGAGACTTTACAAAAATCCAAGACTCAAGCGATTCTCACTTTCATCTCTAGTTGTGTCCACTTACCGGTAGCGATATGCGAGAAGTTCCGGTAGATTGTGTTTGATCAATGGTGGGGTTGTGAGGATGGTAAGAAGAAGATGCATGGGCGCCCTTGGGATTGGCCTTCCACACCAAAAGCACTCGGAGGCATGGGGTTCAGGGATTTGGTTCTCTTTAACCAGGTGATGCTCGGTAAATAGGGCTAGCGCCTCTTGATGGACCCTGGATCATTGTGTGCGCAGGTCTTAAAAGGGAGGTATTTTCCGTTCTGTGACTTTTGGAATGTATCTGCTCCCTACTCGGCCTTGGCCACTTGACGGGCCATTCTTCATGGTCGTTCTCTGCTTAAGAAGGGGTGAAATGGGGGCTCGGGGATGGAAGGAGCACACATATACTCACTGACCACTGGATACCTTCTACTCCTTCGGCTTTGCTGCAACCCTTGGCTCCAATTCCTGCTTCGGCTACTGTTCACTGCTTGTTTGATGAGGAGAATGAATGCTGGAATGAGGAAAAACAGTGAGAGCCTTCTTCCCTGATGAGGTAGCTAATGATATCCTCAGAATTCATATCAACTGGGAGGGAGGGCTGGATTTTGCTCGGTGGCCTTTTACCAAGTTTGGAGAATATACTGTCCGTTCGGCCTATAACATGGCGAGGACGAGCTGTTTCTTGTCTGACCGTAATGCTAATGGCGGGGATCAATCCTCGAACTGGCCTTTGGAGGAAAGATTGTGGAAGAAACTGTGGAACGTTCAGGCTCCAAATAAGATGAAAATTGTGCTTTGGAGGCTGGCTCACGATTGCTTGCCTTCGGGTGCACAAATGCTGCAGCGTCAGATCCCGACGAGGACAGACTATTTTTTCTATGGGCGTCCGGAGAGCATAGTGTAACACCCACGATGCGGCTATATCTCACACGTGTCGAAGCACGACTTAGAGGCATAACCGCATTGTAAGCAATGTCGCAAGTGAGGTAATCTTCACACAACCCATGTAATAAATAAGGTAAAGAGATACATAGTTGGCTTACACTCACCACGTCACACAAATGCATAAATATCATTACATTCATCCAGATACACTCAAGGTCCGACTACGGAACCAAAATAAAGAACAATCCCAAATGCGACAAAGTCCCCGATCGCCCCAACTGGGCACCACTACTGATCGTCTGGAAAGGAAACGTAGTATCATCATGAGTCCTCATCGAACTCCCACTTGAGCTTGGTCGCATCACCTGGAGCGGTATCATCGGTCCCTGCATCTGGTTTTGGAAGTAATCTATGAGTCTCGGGGACTCAGCAATCTCACACCCTCGCGATCAAGACTATTTAAGCTTATAGGAAGGGTAAAAGGTATGAGGTGGAGCTGCAGCAAGCACTAGCATATTTGGTGGCTAACGTATGCAAATGAGAGCGAGAAGAGAAGGCAAAGGCACGATCGATGAACTATGATCAAGAAGTGATCCTAGAACAACCTATGTTCAAGCATAACCCAAGACCGTGTTCTCTTCCCAGAATCCGCCGAAAAGGGACCATCACGGCCACACACTCTGTTGATTCATTCTAATTAAGTTAAGTTTAAGGTTTTCTACAACCAGACATTAACAAATTCCCATCTGCCCATGACTGCGGGCACGACTTTCAAAAGTTCAAATCCCTGCAGGGGTGTCCCAACTTAGCTCATCACAAGCTCTCACAGTCAACAAAGGATATTCCTTCTCCCAAGACAATCCGATCAGACTCGGAATCCCGGTTACAAGACATCTCGACAATGGTAAAACTAAACCAGCAAAGCCACCCGAATGTGCCGACAAATCCCGATAGGAGCTGCACATATCTCGTTCTCAGGGCACACCGGATTGTCCAAACTTCCGGTAGGCCAGCCTAGAGTTGCCCCTGGTGGCCACCGGCGGCTGACAAGTGGGACCAACACTCAGAGGAGCACTGGCCCCAGGGGGTTTAAAATAAAGATGACCCTTGAGTCCACGGAACCCAAGGGAAAAAGAGGCTAGGTGGCAAATGGTAAAACCAATGTTGGGCATTGCTGGAAGAGTTTTATTCAAGGCGAACTGTCAAGGGGTTCCCATTATAACCCAATCGTGTAAGGAACGCAAAATCAAGGAACATAACACCGGTATGACGGAAACTAGGGCAGCAAGAGTGGAACAAAACACTAGGCATAAGGCCGAGCCTTCCACCCTTTACTAAGTGTATAGATGCATTAAAAATAGACAAGATATAATAATGATATCCCAACAATAAACATGTTCCAACAAGGAACAAACTCCAATCTACACCTGCAACTAGCAACGCTATAAGAGGGGCTGAGCAAAGCGGTAACATAGCCAAACAACGGTTTGCTAGGACAAGGTGGGTTAGAGGTTTGACATGGCAATATGGGAGGCATGATAAGCAAGTGGTAGGTATCATAGCATAGGCATAGCAAAAGAGCGAGCATCTAGCAAGCAAAGATAGAAGTGATTTCGAGGGTATGGTCATCTTGCCTGCAAAGTTCTCCGAGTTGACGTAAGCTTGATCCTCGTAAGCGTACTCAACGGGTTCCTCGTTCACGTACTCGTCTCCCGGCTCTACCCAAGCAAGAACACAAGCAAAGGGAGACACAATCAACCACGTGCAATGCACAAACAACATGATGCAAAACATGGCATGATATGCGGGATGTGATATGCGATGCATATGCATGTTTCGGAAAGGAAAGATTGAACCTGGCCTCAACTTGGAAAACCAAGAGTGCTACTGGAAAGACGAGTTGATTTCGATCGAAATCAATATTAAGATCACCGGAATCAGATGCACGGTTTGCAAATGGCAAGCAAAACAAATATGGCACCGATCTGCGATTAACAGCACGAGGCCACCGAAATGCATCAAGAACAACAAACTACAACACTCTAACATAGCAACAAAATACATGGCAGGGATCCACTCAAGATGCTTGACAAAAGATGAACACTGATCTACGGCTAATTCACTCAATAGCAAGTTCAAACAAGCATGGCAAAAGTGCAAAAGATATTAGGTTTCGGACTAAGTGAAAATAACATGCCAGGAATTCAACATCAGGAAGCAATGTTTAGAGCAAGAAAACAACATGCTACAGGAACATATCATGGCAAAGCAAAGCATGGCATGAAGCTACTCAAAGCATACAACAAAAGTCCCTTGCTGACCATAAGCCAAAAGGGATCAGAAAATACAATGGCAACCATGTGAACATAGCAAAACAGATATTAAGTAGGCATGTTTACGAGCTCGATGCACTCACCACAAGGCATTGCATGACAAACTAAGCATACACCCAACAAGTAGACATGGCATAGAAGTTAAACATGGCAATAAGAACAACATAGCATGCATGGATCAACAACAACAAGCTCGGCAAAATTGCTTAACATGTAAACAATCTGCCAGGAACATTTTATAGCAAAAGTAGAGCTCGATTGAGTCAAGCTAGGGTGCTCCATAATTGCAAACAAAGACATGGATGGATAGAGCACCACAATATCTACAAAACATCCTTACTGATCATGCTCAAAAGAGGCACGGATCACTCTGTAGCAACATGAATACATGGCATAAACATATTGACAGGACAAAGACTTAGAATATTTCTAAGTCCCTGAAATCAGCAACATTACGAGAGCTACTTTGCATGCTTGTGCTAGTCATCACAGAGATCACAAAAATACATGGCATACACCCGTGTAAAGATGGCATGGCATACTTCAAAATATATGTAGAGCTCAAGTTCATAGGAGGCACACATCAATCATGGCAAAAATGACAAATGTCCAATTACTGATATGAAACTGAAACTAACAGAAACTAGCACTTTTCCAACAGCATTTAGGGTATCAAGATGAGCTCAAATGAACATGATGCAATGAGATGGAATGAAGTACTCATCGAGAATAACATTTCGATATGCTACACGCCCAAAACGGAGCCACGGTTGCAGAGATATGATGCGATGAAATATACAAAAAAAATAACTAGGGTTAGGGAAAAATTAGGTCAACCCTCAGATCCAGATCCAGATCCAGCACGCGAACCGAGGAGATCGACGGAGTTCACTGTTCGCCGGAGTTCGAGGCCAAGGCGGCGGGAGTTCACGCCGGAGCCCTCCGAGGCGGCGAGGCGCGGGCCGGACGGCGAGGTGGGGCGGCGTGGCGCAGGCCGGTCGCAGCGGTTGAGGCGGAGGGCGGCGCGGCGGTGCGGTCGCCGGCGCGGGGCGGTCGCTGGTGATGGAGCGCGGCGGCGTCGGGCGATGGCTCGCCGGCGCGGGAAGGAGACGGGGCGGCGCGGCTCCCAGGCGGCGCGGGGCGCGGCGAACGGGCTCGGGGGCCCGGTTCGGGCTCCGGCGGGCCGCGCGGTCGGCGGAGGCGGTGGCGACAGGTGGCGGATCCCGATTGGCCGCGGCGATGTGTCCGACAGCGGTCGGACATGTCCGGTCGCGTGGAGGGGAAGAGGACTAGGTCTAGGGTTGGAAATGACCCGAAATTTTTGGAGGGGGGCTATATTTATAGGTAGGAGGAGCTAGGAAGTTCCTAATTGAGCACGGTTTTCGGCCACGCGATCGTGATCGAATGCTCTATATGATGGAAGGGGTTTAGGTGGGTTTTGGGCCACTTTGGAGAGGTGTTGGGCTGCAACACACACGAGGCCTTTTCGGTCCCTCGGTTAACCGTTGGAGTATCAAACAAAGTCCAAATGGCACGAAACTTGACAGGCGGTCTACCGGTAGTAAACCAAGGCCGCTTGGCAAGTCTCGCTCCAATCCAGGAATGTTTAATACCCACACACGAAAAGAGGTAGAAAGGGACACTGGAGGACATAGGAGCGCCGGAATGCAAAACAGACAACGGGGAAAATGCTCGGATGCATGAGACGAACACGTATGCAAATTCAATGCACATGATGACATGATATGAGATGCATGACAAAGACAAAACAACACGAAGACAAAAACCCGACAACGAGGAAATATCATAACTTAGTGCCGGAAATGGCAAGAGTTGGAATACATATATGGCAAGTTACATACGGGGTGTTACACATAGAGCATGCCCTACTGTTTTGTGTTCACGCCCGTGCAGTTTGGGATGAGATCAAGGCTGCTTTGGGGATCAAATTGTTTCACTCATCTTTCAGCTCTCCCAAGCAATGGCTGTTCGACTTGCTCGTGTGCGGCTCCAATCAAGACATATCCATGATCATAGTGGCTTTGTGGCACATTTGGGAAGCCAGGAATTCTGCCCGGAATGAGCCAGCGGCTCCTCCTCCGAAACGCACAGCAGCAAGGGCGCGGGCTTACACGGAGATGATCTTTCAGCACATCTTCAAACCTGGGCATGCAGCTCCTCTGGTGTCACCGGCTTCTAGCTCTGGGTGGTCTCCTCCTCCGCCAGGTACAATGCTTCTATATTCAGATGCCGCAGTTGCCTTGGAGCGGAACTCGTCGGTGGTGGGTGTTGTGGTGCAGGACCACACTGGCCAGTGTGTGGCGGCGGCCTCTGAACCTCTACCTGGTGTCTCCTCCCCGGAACTAGCTGAAGCGCTGTCTCTTTGCCGGGTTGTTCTGTTGGCTCGTCAGGAGAATTACTCGCATGTGATCTTCCATTCTGATTGCCTGTCGGTGATCCAAAGGCTGCGATCTTCGGCCCGGGACCGGTCCATGGTGCGATCGATCATTTCTGACATCAAGGCGGCCTGTGGAGCTCTGTCGTCTGTGTCATTCCTGCATGTTCGTCGACACTGTGTTGTCTTAGTTCATGTTCTAGCTAGGTCTAGTTTGAACTCTTTGAGTCTTTGTTTTTATCACTCTGCTCCGGATTGCATCCAGGAGACTCTCTGTAATATGTTTGCAGGTTAATAAAGGCCGACGTTTCTCTAAAAAACACCAAAGCTGTAATAAGTGACATAAGAGCATCTCCAGTCGGGCCTCTCATACCAGTCTCAAATGCCCGGACAGGTTGTCCGGTCACAGACCGGTTAAAGAAAATTAACCCAAACGGGTCTCTTAAACCATGAACAAACGCCTGGGCAAACTGGTACATGCCTCATATCCAGTCCTAATATAGGGCTGACATGGGACGGCTCGGGCACGCCTGGGCGCGTCCGTCTGACTGGCCCGACCCACCACCGGCCCACATCCGTTCCACAAAAAAACCCAATCCGGGCGCCTCGCTCCGAACCCTAGCTCACTCCCCCGCTCTGTCCTCTCCTTTCCCTCTCCGATTCTGATCCCATCCACTAGGATATCCAGCTCCGACAGCAACTCCGACTCTAAGCTCGACTACAAGGAGGAGATGGCCCTCCGCATTGTGCTAAGTGGTCCAAGGTGGAGACTGGAGGCAGCTCCGGATCTGGAGCGTCGCCGCAGCTCCTATGCTGGTGCAGCGCAGACGTCGGACTGGACCCTCCCGGCCCGCATGCAGTGACACCAGGATAGCATAGTCCGCACCGCCCCCGCGCTATCTCCTTCCCCCGCCATCCACCACCGCGGGACGGAGGCGCACCCCAACGAGGACGGGCGTCTCCTCGCATGGGTCTACCGCCGGTCCCTCACGACGGCGGAGACGCACGCTCGCTGCCTCCGACAGAAGAACGCCAAGGCACTCTGGCTTGCTATTGAGCGGTCGAAGCGCGAGGCAAAGGAGGCAGCGACGAAGAAGGCTCGGGTCGCCAGGTTGAAGCGGGAACAGGATAGGGCAGTCTGTCTGATGAAGGGGCTCGTCGTCCTCTCCGATTCCGACGACAGCGACGATGATAGGTGCACCTCCTCGTCGGACGACCAAGACCCTCTCCCAACCGCGGACGCATACAGTTGCGCTGGCACTGGAAGTGCAAAGGCCCCGCGAGGAAGTTTTGATTCCGCCCCCTCCTCAATGCTTATATCGTTTTTAGTTGTAGAAGTTTAAGAACTTATCCGATGAGGAACTATGATCTTTTGGATGTGGCGAAGTTTATTAATGTTCGTTTGCAGCCGATCTTGTGTTCCATTGCAGTCGATTTTATTGTCCATCGTTTGATCATGTAGAGTAGATCAACGTTGCATGTATAGTATGGATATAAGGCGCCGGATATGAGTTAGGCGGATAGAGTGACAAATATGAGGCGTGCCCGATCAGTGCATGCGGACGCATCCAGGCGCGTCCGCGGGCGTTTGAGGGACCAGATATGTCCATCTACTTCCAATCTTTAACCGCTGGCAGCGAGCCCATGGGATATCCCTCCTTCCATCTGCCGCTCTAGCGGCAGGGAGGTGTGGAGATCCTTGGTGCTTCAGCATCGGCTTGTAGATAGTTTAGGAATAGTTTTCGCGGCGGCGTGGCTTCGATGGCGGCGGCAGTGACGCTCAGACGAATAAATTTGCGTCGACTTCCCCCATCTCGGTGGTGCTCTCCTAGGCAACGCCGGCAGGTCGATGGCTCATGTTCCTCTCTGGTTAGTCGGATTAGCGAGGTTAGTTTTTTCTCGTGTGGGTCGGCGGTTGTTGTTCCAATCAGGAGTGGCGATGGCGATCTATGCGAGAGGATGATTGTTCCGGTGCTGGGTTGGTGGACAGCGGCAGGCAGCCATGCTGCTCTTCTTCAACTTCATCGGATGAAGACGGCGGTGCTGAAGTCTGGTGGGTGGCACGGAGATGCCCCCCAGCCGACGTGCTACATTGGACTTTGTTCTACCATTCGCTGTGGACGTGTTCTTTGGCTCACAAAGTGACTAGTGGCGATGGCGCTCCTTCGGATTTGGTTGTGATGGATTTTGGAAATATGCCCTAGAGGCAATAATAAAATGGTTATTATTATATTTCCTTGTTCATGATAATTGTCTATTGTTCATGCTATAATTGTACTAATCAGAAATCGTAATACATGTGTGAATACATAGACCATAATATGTCCCTAGTAAGCCTCTAGTTGACTAGCTCATTGATCAATAGATGGTTGTGGTTTCCTGACCATGGACATTGGATATAATTGATAACGGGATGACATCACTAGGAGAATGATGTGATGGACAAGACCAAATCCTAAGCATAGAGCTTTTCTAATGTCAAGTATCATTTCCTTAGACCATGAGATTGTGCAACTCTCGGATACCGTAGGAATGCTTTGGGTGTATCAAACGTCACAACGTAACTGGGTGACTATGAAGGTGCACTACAGGTGTCTCTGAAACTATCTGTTGGGTTGGCACGAATTGAGACTGGGATTTGTCACTCCGTATGATGGAGAGGTATCTTTGGGCCCACTCGATAATGCATCATCATAATGAGCTCAATGTGACTAATGAGTTAGCCACGGGATCATGCGTTACGGAACGAGTAAAGAGACTTGCCGGTAACGAGATTGAACAAGGTATAGGGATACCGACGATCGAATCTCGGGCAAGTAACATACCGATAGACAAAGGGAATTGTATACTGGATTGATTGAATCCGCGACATCATGGTTCATCCGATGAGATCATCATGGAACATGTGGGAGCCAATATGGGTATCCAGATCCCACTATTGGTTATTGGCCGGAGAGGTGTCTCGGTCATGTATGCATGGTTCCCGAACCCGTAGGGTCTACACACTTAAGGTTCGGTGACGCTAGAGTTGTAATGGGAATAGTATGTGGTTACGGAAGGTAGTTCGGAGTCCCATATGAGATCCCGGACGTCACGAGGTGTTCTGGAATGGTCCAAAGGTGAAGATCGATATATTGGATGAAGGGTATTGGAGTTCGGAAGTGTTCCGAGGGCACCAGGCTATGGCCAACATGACCGAAAGGTGTTTCGGGAGCCCCGGCAAGTGTTGCAGGGCCTCATGGGCCAAGGGGAGGGGCAAACCATCCCACTAAGGGGCTCTGCGCCCCCACACCCTTTCCCATGTTACCTGGGGAGGTGGGGCGCCTCCACCTGGCTTAGGAGGCAAGCGTCCACCTGCTTGTCTTGGGGGGCAAGTCTCCCTAGGGTTTCCCTAGGGAGATCCAATCTACCCTAGGCGCCGCCCCCTAGGGGAAACCCTAGGGCGCCTCCCCCTCTCCCCTTCCCCCTATATATAGTGAGGGGTGGGAGGGCATCCACACCCTTCCCCTGGCGCAGCCCTCCCCTTCTCCAACTCCTCCTCCTCTTCCGTAGTGCTTGGCGAAGCCCTACCGGAGAACCACGAGCTCCTCCATCACCATGTCGTCGTGCTGCTGGAGTTCTCCCTCAACTACTCCTCTCCCCTTGCTGGATCAAGAAGGAGGAGATGTTCCCGGGCTATACGTGTGTTGAACACGGAGGCGCCGTCCGTTCGGTACTAGATCGGATCTTCCGTGAGTTGAATCGCCGCGAGTACGACTCCATCAACCGCATTATTGTAACGCTTCCGCTTAGCGATCTTCAAGGGTATGAAGATGCACTCCCTCTCTCTCATTGCTAGCATCTCCTAGATTGATCTTGGTGACACGTAGGAAAATTTTGAATTATTACTATGTTCTCCAACAGTGGCATCAGAGCTAGGTCTATGTGTAGATTCTATGCACGAGTAGAACGCAAAGTAGTTGTGGGCGATGATTTGTTCAATTTTCTTACCGTTACTAGTCTTATCTTGATTCGACGGCATTATGGGATGAAGCGGCCCAGACCGACCTTACACGTACGCTTACATGAGACTGGTTCCACCGACAGACATGCACTTGATGCATAAGATGGCTAGCGGGTGTCTGTCTCTCCCACTTTAGTCAGATCGGATTCGATGAAGATGGTCCTTATGAAGGGTAAATAGCAATTGGCATATCATTGTTGTGGCTTTTGCATAGGTAAGAAACGTTCTTGCTAGAAACCCATAGCAGCCATGTAAAACATGCAACAACAATTAGAGGACGTCTAACTTGTTTTTGCAGGGTATGCTATGTGATGTGATATGGCCAAAAGGATGTGATGAATTATATATATGTGATGTATGAGATTGATCATGTTATTGTAATAGGATTCACGACTTGCATGTCGATGAGTATGACAACCGACAGGATCCATAGGAGTTGTCTTAATTTATTGTATGACCTGCATGTCAATGAAAAATGCCATGTAATTACTTTACTTTATTGCTAACCGTTAGCCATAGTAGTAGAAGTAATAGTTGGTGAGACAACTTCATGAAGACACGATGATGGAGATCATGGTTTCATGCCGGTGATGAAGGTGATCATGCCGCGCCTCGAAGAAGGAGATCAAAAGGCGCAAGATGATATTGGCCATATTATGTCACTTTATGATTTGCGTGTGATGTTTATCATGTTTGCATCTTATTTGCTTAGAACGACGGTAGCATAAATAAGATGATCCCTCACAAAAAATTTCAAGGAAGTGTTTCCCCTAACTGTGCACCGTTGCAAAGGATCGTTGTTTTGAAGCACCACATGATGATCGGGTGTGATAGATTCAAACGTTCGCATATAACGAGTGTAAGCCAGATTTACACATGTGAAACACTTAGGTTGACTTGACGAGCCTAGCATGTACAGACATGGCCTCAGAACACAAGAGACCTAAAGGTCGAACATGAGTCGTATAGTAGATGCGATCAACATGGAGATGTTCACCGTTGATGACTAGTCCGTCTCACATGATGATCGGGCACGGCCTAGTCGATTCAGATCATGTATCACTTAGATGAATAGAGGGATGTCTATCTAAGTGGGAGTTCATTAAATAATTTGATTAGATGAACTTAATTATCATGAACCTAGTCTAAATTGTCTTTGCAAATTATGTTGTGGATTAATAGCTCGCGCTTTAGCTCCTTGTTTTAATACATTCCTAGAGAAAGACTAAGTTGAAAGATATTGTAAGCAATTGTGTAGACTTGGGCCGTAGTCTGAGGATTGTCCTCACTGGTACACAGAAGGCTTCTGTCCTTGATGCACCGCTCGGTGTGCCAACCCCTCTGGCGTCGTCTGTGGATGTTGTGAACATATGGTAGACACGTTCTGATGACTACCTGATAGTTTAGTGTGCCATGCTTTACGACTTAGAGTCGGGGCTCCAAAAGCATTTTGAATGCCATGGAACATTTGAGATGTTCCAAGAGCTGAAATTGGTATTTGAGGATCATGCCCGTGTTGAGAGGTTTGAGACTTGTGACAAGATCTTTGCCTACAAGATGGAGGAGAATAGCTCAGCCAGTGAGCATGTTCTCAGAATGTCTGTGTACTTCAATCACTTGAATCAAGTGGGAGTTAATCTTCTAGATAAGAGAGTGATTGACAAAAGTTCTCCAGTCACTATCACCAAGCTGCTAGAGTTTTGTGATGAACTATAACATGCAAGGGAAGATGATCCTGGAGCTGTTCATCGTGCTTAAGGCCATAAAGGTAGAAATCAAGAAGGAGCATCAAGTGTTGATGGTTAACAAGACCACTGGTTTCAAAGAAGGGCAAGGGCAAGGGCAAGAAGGGAAACTTCATGAATGGCAAGTCAGTTGCCGCTCTAGTGAAGAAACCCAAGAACCCAAACCCGAGACAAAGTTCTTCTATTAGGGGAATAGTCACTGGTTGCGGAACTGCCTCAAATACTTGGTAGATAAGAAGGCTGGAAACTTCAACAAAAGTATATTTGATATATGCGTGTTATTGATGTGTACCTTACTAGTACTCCTAGTAGCACCTGGGTATTAGATACCGGTTCAGTTGCTAATATTGGTAACTTGAAACAAAAGCTACGGAATTAACGGAGACTAGCTAAGGGCGAGGTGACGATGTGTGTTGGAAGTGTTTCCAAGGTTGATGTGATCACCATCGCACGCTCCCTCTACCTTCGGGATTAGTGTTGAACCTAGATAAATGTTGTTTGCATTGGTGTCTGCGTTGAGCATGAACATGATTAGATCATGTTTATTGCAATACAGTTATTCATTTAAGTCAAAGAATAATGGTTATTCTGTTTACATGAATAATACCTTCTATGGTCATGCACCCAATGTGAATGGTTTATTGAATCCTGGTCATAGTTATACACATGTTCATAACATTGATGCCAAAAGATGTAGAGTTGATAATGATAGGACCACTTTCATGTGGCACTGCCGCTTAGGTCATATTGGTGTAAAGCGCATGAAAGAACCTCCATGCTAATGGACTTTTGAAGTCACTTGATTTTAACTCACTTGACACATGCGAACCATGCCTCTTTAGCAAGATGACTAAAACCCCGTTCTTTGGAACAATGGAATGGGCAAGTGACTTGTTGGAAATCATACATGCTGATGTGTGCAGTCCGATGAGTGTTGACGCACACAATTGATATCATTATTTTCTCACCTTCATCGAATAATTGAGTAGATATGGGTATATTTACTTAATGAAGCATAATATGAAACATTTGAAAAGTTCAAGCAATTTCAGAGTGAAGTTGAGAATCATCATAACAAGAAGATCAAGTTCTTACGATCTGATCAAGGGGAGAGTATCTGAGTTATGAGTTTGGCAATCACTAAAGACAAGGTGGAATCGTTTCACAATTGATGCCGCATGGAACACCATAGCGTAATGGTGTGTCTGAACGTCGTAATCGCACCCTATTGGATATGGTGCGATCTATGATGTATCTTACCGATATACGGCTATCATTTTGGGGTTATGCATTAGTGACAATTACATTCACTTTAAATAGGGCACCATCTAAGTCTGTGGAGACGACACTGTATGAACTATGGTTTGGCAAGAAACATAAGTTGTTGTTTCTTAAGGTTTGGGGCTATGATGCTTATGTCGATAGGCTTCGGCCAGAAAAGCTTGAACCCAAAGCGAAAAATTGTGTCTTCATAGAATACCCAAACAAGACGATTGGGTATACCTTCTATCTCAGATCTGAGGGCAAAGTGTTTGTCGCCAGGAACAGGTCCTTTCTCGAGAAAGAGTTTCTCTCGAAAGAATTGAGTGGGAGGAAGATAGAACTTGATGAGGTTGTTGAACCTTCACTTCAACCAGAGAGTAGCGCATCACAGAAAGATGTTTCTGTGGCACCTACATTAGTTGAAGAGAAAGCTAATGATGATGATCATGGAGCTTCAGATCAAATTACTATCAAACCTCGTAGGTCGACAAGGGTGTGTACAACTTCTCAGTAGTAACCCTGTCTTAAAGGTCATGTTGTTGGACAACGATGAACCTACGAGTTGTGAAGAAGCGATGGTGAGCCCGTATTCCAACAAATGGATGGAAGCCATGAAATCCGAGATAGGATCCATGTATGAGAACAAAGTATGGACTTTGGTGGACTTGCCCGATGATTGGCAAGCCATTGAGAATAAATGGATCTTTAATAAGAAGACAAACGCTGATGGTAATGTCACCATTTATGAAGCTCGACTTGTCTCAAAGAGGTTTCCGACAAGTTCAAGGAGTTGTTTGTGACGAGACTTTCTCAATCATAGCGATGCTAAAGTCTGTTAAAATTGTGTTAGCAGTTGCTGCATTTTTCATTTACGAAATCTGGCAGATGGATTTCAAAACAAAGTTTCCTTGACGGTTTCCGTGAGGAAAGGCTGTATATGATACAACCAGAAGGTTTTGTTAATCCTAAGGATGCTAAAAGGTATGCAAACTCCATCGATCCTTCTATGTACTGGAGCAAGCGTCTCGGAGTTGGAACATACGCTTTGATGAGGTGATCAAAGCTTTCTGGGTTTATACAAAGTTTGCAAGAAACTTGTATTTACAAGAAAGTGAGTGGGAGCACTACAACATTTCTGATAGGTATATGTGGATGAAATATTGTTGATCAGAACTGATGTAGAATTTCTGGAAAGCATAAAGGGTTGTTTGAATGGAGTTTTTTGAAGGAAGACCTGTGTAAAACTGCTTACATGTTGGGTATCAAGATCTATAGACATAGATCAAGACGCCTGATAAGACTTTCACAGAGCACATACCTTGACATGATCTTGAAGGAGTTCAAGATGGATCAGTCAAAGAAGGAGTTCTTGCCTGAGTTGTAAGATGTGAAGTTAAGACTTGAAGCTCGACCACCGCAGAAGAAAGAGAAAGGACGAAAGTCGTCCCCTATGCCTTAGCCATAGGCTCTATACGATATGCCATGTTGTGTACCACAATGTGCCTTGCCACGTGTCTGGCAAGGGGGTATAAGAGTGATCCAGGAGTGGATCATTGGACAATGGTCAAAATTGTCCTTGGGAATAAGGAAATGTTTCTCAATTATGGAGGTGATGAAGAATTCGGCGTAAAGGGTTACGTCGGTGCAAGCTTTAACACCTATCCGGATGACTCTGAGTAGCAAACCGGATACGTATAGTGGAGCAACCATTTGGAATAGCTCCAAGTGGAGCATAGTAGCAACATCTACAATATGAAATAGATATTTGTGAAGAACACACGGATCTGAATGTTGCTTACCCGTTGACTAAAACCTCTCTCGTAAGCACAACATGATCAAACCCTAGAACTCACTGAGTGTTAATCACATGATGATGTGAACTAGATTATAGACTCTACTAAACTCTTGGGTGTTAATCACATGGCGATGTGAACTAGATTATTGACTCTAGTAGTCACATGGCGATGTGAACTATGAGTGTTAATCACATAACGGTGTGAACTAGATTATTGACTCTAGTGCAAGTGAGAGACTGTTGGAAATATGCCCTAGAGGCAATAATAAAATGGTTATTATTATATTTCCTTATTCATGATAATTGTCTATTGTTCATGCTATAATTGTATTAAACGGAAACCGTAATACATGTGTGAATACATAGACCATAATATGTCCCTAGTAAGCCTCTAGTTGACTAGCTCGTTGATCAATAGATGGTTGTGGTTTCCTGACCATGGACATTGGATGTCGTTGATAACGGGATCACATCATTAGGAGAATGATGTGATGGACAAGACCCAATCCTAAGCATAGCACAAGATCGTGTAGTTCGTTTTGCTAGAGCTTTTCTAATGTCAAGTATCGTTTCCTTAGACCATGAGATTGTGCAACTCCCGGATACCGTAGGAATGCTTTGGGTGTATCAAACATCACAACATAACTGGGTGACTATAAAGGTGCACTACAGGTGTCTCTGAAAGTGTTTGTTGGGTTGGCACGAATCGAGACTGGGATTTGTCACTCCGTGTGACAGAGAGGTATCTCTGGGCCCACTCGGTAATGCATCATCATAATGAGCTCAATGTGACTAATGAGTTAGCCATAGGATCACGTGTTACGAAACGAGTAAAGAGACTTGCCGGTAACGAGATTGAACAAGGTATAGGGATACGGACGATCGAATCTCGGGCAAGTAACATACTGATAGACAAAGGGAATTGTATACGGGATTGATTGAATCCCCGACACCGTGCTTCATCCGATGAGATCACCGTGAAACATGTGGGAGCCAATATGGGTATCCAGATCCCGCTATTGGTTATTGGCCGGAGAGGTGTCTCGGTCATGTATGCATGGTTCCCGAACCCATAGGGTCTACACACTTAAGGTTCGGTGACACTAGAGTTGTAATGGGAATAGTATGTGGTTACCGAAGGTAGTTCAGAGTCCCGGATGAGATCCCGAACGTCACAGGAGTTCCGGAATGGTCTGGAGGTGAAGATCAATATATTGGACGAAGGCTATTGGAGTCCGGAAGTGTTTCGGTGGTACGAGGCTATGGCCAGCATGACCGAAAGGTGTTTTGGGAGCCCCGACAAGTGTTGCAGGGCCTCATGGGCCAAGGGGAGGGGCAAACCAGCCGACTAAGGGGATTTGCACCCCCACACCCTTTCCCATGTTACTTGGGGAGGTGGGGCGCCTCCACCTGCTTGGCTTGGGGGGCAAGTCTTCCTAGGGTTTCCCTAGGGAGATCCAATCTGCCCTAGCCGCTGCCCCCTAGGGGAAACCCTAGGGAGCCTCCCCCTCTCCCCTTCCCCCTATATATAGTGAGGGGGTGGGAGGGCAGCCACACCCTTCCCCTGGTGCAGCCCTCCCCTTCTCCAACTCCTCCTCCTCTTCCGTAGTGCTTGGCAAAGCCCTGCCGGAGAACCACGAGCTCCTCCATCACCACGCCGTCGTGCTGCTGGAGTTCTCCCTCAACTTCTCCTCTCCCCTTGCTGGATCAAGAAGGAGGAGACGTCCCCGGGCTGTATGTGTGTTGAACGTGTAGGCGCCGTCCGTTCAGCGCTAGATCGGATCTTCCGCGATTTGAATCGTTGCGAGTATGACTCCATCAACCGCGTTCTTGTAACGCTTCCGCTTAGCGATCTTCAAGGGTATGAAGATGCACTCCCCCTCTCTTGTTGCTAGCATCTCCTAGATTGATCTTGGTGACACGTAAGAGAATTTTGAATTATTTCTACATTCCCCAACAATGGATCATCATCTTCTTCCACTCTGGCGGTATTTTGTCGACGGTGGGTGACAATGGTAGATGGTTGCTTTTCCATGCAGAGGGATCTCCAAGGACTTGATTGTATTATTTTTTATTTTGGGGTCCTTTCTACAATTTTATCGGGACAAATGTTCTTTTCACTTTGTCTTTGTTGAGTGTACGTGTGGTGTTGTAACCATATATTCTTATCATGAACACGTAGCAACCTTTTCTCAAAAAAGTTTAACAAATCCAGACCCCTATATATGGCCCTATTTTAATAGTTTGGATTGCTTGCCACATGGATCTGTGGTAATCTGTTTGGCAAGACCCGATTTGTAACCACAACCTTCAATACATCAATTCATGCAAACATCCACGTCAAACATCACAAACAAACAATGAGTAGCGCACACAAATACAAATTATTCATACCTAAAAATACATAATATAACACCATAGTTGCATCAATGTCATTCATACCACAGGTGCATAATGAAGCATAAAAAGCATAGTCTAACACCACAGGTGCATCAGCATCATTCATACGATGCCAATGAGCCTAAGAACGTCAAATTCTGACTTTTTTTAAAACAGAACTCCAACTTAATTCATTTGTAATAAGTAGTACATCATTTGTGAGGAACATTACAATTTCGTTTAAAGGCTCCTCAAACCAATCAGAAGTCAAAGAAAATCTAGCTAATCTAGCAAGCTCATGAGCTACTTTATTTGCTTCCCTATTACAACGCTCAAATCTAGCAGTAATGAAATCACACACATAATGAAAACAGTCTTCGAAGATTGCTGCCGCTACACCCGCCAACTGCCCTCCGTCATTTTTAGAATCAATCGCCTCCATATTATCCAAATTTACGTGAATGCGATTGCATCCCGCCCTTTGCGCCAATGTTAGACCAAATTTGAGAGGTCTAGCCTCCGCCATCAGCATATCTGTGCAAAAATTGTTGGAAATATGCCCTAGAGGTAATACTAAATTGGTCATTATCTTATTTCCCTGTTCATGATAAATGTCTATTATCCATGAGAGAATTGTATTGATCGGAAACTCAGATACATGTGTGGATGCATAGACAACACCGTGTCCCTAGTGAGCCTCTACTAGACTAGCTCGTTGATCAAAAGATGGTTAAGGTTTCCTAACCATAGACATGTGTTGTCACTTGATAACTATATCACATCATTAGGAGAATGATGTGATGGACAAGATGTTGGTGAACGCAGTAATTTCAAAAAAAATCGTACACACATGCAAGATCGATCTAGGTGATGCATAGCAACAAGAGGGGAGAGTGTTGTCCATGTACCCTCGTAGACCGTAAGCGGAAGCATTATGACAACACAGTTGATGTAGTCATACGTCTTCACGATCCGACCGATCCTAGCACCGAAGGTACGTCACCTCCATGATCTGCACACGTTCAGCTCGGTGATGTCCCACGAACTCTAGATCCAGCTGAGGTCGAGGGAGAGCTTCGTCAGCATGACGACATGATGACGGTGATGATAAGTTACCGACGCAGGGCTTCGCCTAAGCTCTACAACGATATAACCGAGGTGGAAATCTGTGGAGGGGGGCACCGCACACGGCTAAACAATCAACTTGTGTGTCTATGGGGTGCCCCTCCCCCGTATATAAAGGAGTCGAGGAGGGGGAGGGTCGGCCCTCTCATGGAGCGCCCAAGGGGGGAGTCCTACTCCCGGTGGGAGTAGGATTCCCCCTTCCCTAGTTGGAGTAGGAGAGGAAGGAAGGGGGAGAGAGAGGGAAGGAAGGGGGGGAGGCCCCCCACCCAATTTGGATTGGGATTGGGGGGCATGCCCTCCACCTTGGCCGCCTCCTTCTCTCTCCCACTAAGGCCAAATAAGGCCCATACACTCCCCGGGGGGTTCCGCTAACCCCCCGGTACTCCGGTAAATGCCCGAACTCACCCGGAACCATTCTGATGTCCAAACATAGCCTTCCAATATATCTATCTTTATGTCTCTACCATTTCGAGACTCCTTGTCATGTCTGTGATCACATCCGAGACTCCGAAAAACCTTCAGTACATCAAAACACATAAACTCATAATACCGATTGTCATCGAACGTTAAGCATGCGGACCCTACTGGTTCGAGAACTATGTAGACATGACCGAGACTCATCTCCGGTCAATAACCAATAGCGGAATTTGGATTCTCATATTGGTTCCTACATATTCTACGAAGATCTTTATCGGTCAAACCGCATAACAACATGCGTTGTTCCTTTTGTCATCAGTATGTTACTTGCCCGAGATTTGATCGTCGGTATCTCAATACCTAGTTCAATCTCGTTACCGACAAGTCTCTTACTCGTTCCGTAATGCATCATCCCGCAACTAACTCATTAGTCACATTGCTTGCAGGGCTTATAGTGATGTGCATTACCGAGAGGGTCCAGAGATACCTCTCCGAGAATCGGAGTGACAAATCCTAATATCGATCTATGCCAACTCAACAAACACCATAGGAGACACCTGTAGAGCATATTTATAATCACCCAGTTACGTTGTGACGTTTGATAGCACACTAAGTGTTCCTCCGGTATTCGGGATTTGCATAATCTCATAGTCATAGGAACATGTATAAGTCATGAAGAAAGTAATAGTAATAAACTAAATGATCATAGTGCTAAGCTAACGGATGGGTCTAGTCCATCACATCATTCTCTAATGATGTGATACCGTTCATCAAATGACAACACATGTCCGTGGCTAGGAAACTTAACCATCTTTGATTAACAAGCTAGTCAAGTAGAGGCACACTAGGGACACTCTATTTGTCTATGTATTCACACATGTACTAAGTTTCCGGTTAATACAATTCTAGCATGAATAATAAACATTTATTATGATATAAGGAAATATAAATAAAAACTTTATTATTGCCTCTAGGGCATATTTCCTTCAGTCTCCCACTTGCACTAGAGTCAATAATCTAGTTCACATCGTCTTGTGTTTTCACACCAATAGTTCACATCTTTATGTGATTAGTTCACATCTTCATGTGACTAATATCCAAAGGGTTTACTAGAGTCAATAATCTAGTTCACATCGCTATGTGATTAACACCCAAAGAGTGATTATGTTTTGCTTGTGAGAGAAGTTTAGTCTACGGGTCTGCAACATTCAGATCCGTGTGTATTTTGCAAATTTCTATGTCTACAATACTCTACACGAAGCTACTCTAGTTAATTGCTCCCACTTTCAATATATATCTAGATCGATACTTAGAGTCATCTAGATCGGTGTAAAAAGCTTGCATTAATGTAACTCTTTACGACAAACTCTTTTATCACCTCCATAACCGAGAAATATTTCCTTAGTCCTCTAAGGATAATTTTGACCGTTGTCCAATGATCTACTCCTAGATCACTATTGTACTCCCTTGCCAAAATCATGCTAATGTATACAATAGGTCTGGTACACAACATAATATACTTTATAGAACCTATGACTGAGGCATAGGGAATGGCTTTTCATTCCCTTTCTATATTCTGCTATGGCCGGTTTTTGAGTCTTTACTCAATTTCACACCTTACAACTCAGGCAAGAAATCCTTCTTTGACTGATCCATTTTGAACTCTGAAACTGCATTAAATCGACTAGAGGGGGGTGAATAGGCGATTTTTATGACAGTCTTCAAAACGTGGAAGTTTCGAAGACAAACGATAGAAATAAACCTATTACCATGCAGCGGAAGGTAGACTACACTAGGCAAACCATAGTCAAGTATTCAATGAAGTGAAAGCACAATGACTAATAGCAGCTAGGTAGTAAGGATCAGGTAGGAAGATATTATGAAGCCAATCAGAACAAGCAGTCACTCAGTGAAGACAAAAGATAGTGCAATCATACAATGACTTCACAAGGACCAACAGTAAGTAAAGGGAAGGGAAGGATGAAACCAGTGACTCACTGAAGCCAATGATTTGTTGGACCAGTTCTAGTTGTTGTGACAACTATACGTCTGGTTAGGGCGTCTAGGTATTTAAACCTGAGGACACATAGTCCCGGACACCCAGTCCTGAACACGCAGCTCAGGACACCCAGTCCTCACCGTATTCCCCTTGAGCTAAGGTCACACAGACCTCGCCCAATCACTCTGGTAAGTCTTCAAGGTAGACTCCCAAACCTTCATAGACTTTGTTCACCGGCGATCCACAATGACTCTTGGATGCTCAAAACGCGACGCCTAACCGGCTGGAGGATTCACAGTCCTCAAGTGTAATAAGTCTTCAGATCACACAGACAGGAAGACTTAAGTGATGCATAGCACTCTTTGGCTTTGGGTGGTTAGGGCTTTATCCTCGCAAGGAATTCTCTCTCAAAGGCTTCGAGGTGGGTTGCTCTCAAACGACAAAAGCCGTACTCTAACTCTGAGCAGCCAACCGTTTATGGTTGTAGGGGGTGGGCTATTTATAGCCACTAGGCAACCCGACCTTATTTGTCCGAAATGACCCTGGGTCACTAAGGAACTGACACGTGTTCCAACGGTCAGATTTCAAACACACACGACAACTTTACTTGGGCTACAAGCAAAGCTGACTTGTCCGACTCTGGACAAGATTTGCTCTCATAGTCTTCACTCGAAGACATAGGTTTGGTTTAAGCATCACTTCAGCCATTCTGACTGTTTCTCTTGGACCCCACTTAACAGTACAGTGGTTCCTATGACTCAATAAAGAAGAAGAAGAACTACGAAAGATCTGAGTCTTCGAGCTCCATAGGCTTCATGCGATGTCTTCTCTTGTCATAGTCTTCAATGTGAATATCTTCACATACCACCTTTGACATCAATGTCTTCATACATTTTTAGGGGTCATCTCTGGTAGGAAAACTGAATCAATGAGGGACTTCTACCCGTGTTATCCTGCAATTCTCACAAACACATTAGTCCCTCAACTAGGTTTGTCGTCAATACTCCAAAACCAACTAGGGGTGGCACTAGATGCACTTACAATCTCCCCCTTTTTGGTGATTGATGACAAACTAGTTGAAGTTTTCAACGGGGAATTTAATATGTGAAATTGTAAAGGATAAGGAATTGTCTTCATAAGTTGCTAGGGCTCCCCCTGAAGATGTGCATATAAGTAATTTGATTTTGGAATGCAAATGCACATGGCAGGTTGTACTCGTGGAGATTCTCTTCAACTTATGATGACAATTTATTATGTATGTGAAGGTATGTGAAGATAATGACATGCATAATGGAAAATGGACGTCTGCAAAATGATCTAAGTGCGGAATTTATCGTCGCACATGCGGAATTTATCATCGCATCACAAAGTAGCAAATAAGTAGCAGACAACCATCGAGTTTAGGTGTTACAACTCAAAGAACCAAATGTATCAAAACGAGAGTTGTAAACACTAGGATAAATATAAAGCAACCGCCCATGTGGACCCGCTTGAAGACTATCAAACTCATATGCTTCTCCCCCTTTTGTCAGTAAGGACCAAAAAGGTTGAAGACATAGAGCATCTACTCGTTCCCATGAAGAGTAGGTGAAGCAGCAGGGTCGTCGGTGGTGTTCGGCGGTGCAGAAGAAGTGGGAGCAGTGTCGAAGCGTACTGAAGGAGGGGGCGGTGAAGTAGCATTGTCTTCGTCCTCGATCACTCTGGCATTCACAGTTGCCACAGAGGAAGAGAACTCAGAGTCTTCAAGAGATGGAGTTCGTCGCAGCACTGTCCTTCAAGGAGGTGTGGAGTCAAACTTGAAGCGTTCAGAGAAGCCATCCTCTTGAAGATCATCTTCAGAGCACATAAGTGTCAACCCTTTCCATGTGCGTCGAGAGGTTTCATGGGCAACAAAGGCATTCTTGGTGGCAAGATTGCGAATGCGGTTAACATCCACCAAGAGGCTTTGCATTTGGCGCTTCAGCCAGTCATGATGCCTATCCTGTTTCTGATGAAGAGCCACCAGAAGCTCTCGGTCATTGAGAACATGAGATCGCTCCTTGGGTCGTTGGGCAATAGTGCTTTCGGTGGCTTCAGTGAGGGCACGATGAGGTGCACGTGTAGTTCCAGCCAGAGGATAAACACGAGTGACTGCTTCAACTCCTTCAATGTTCTGAGAGAAACTTTGATGCTCCGCATTCTGAAGACTAAGAGGCTCCTTGGCAGGCTCAGGATAAATGGCATCAACGGACATATCCACATCAGGTAGAAAGATCCGATGATTGCGAGCAGATGGCTGATATGAGATAGCGGAGTGGAGTTTAATCAGCCGCATTATCCATGGAGCGTAGAACTTCAAGCCAAAGAGATCAGAGCCTGATGCAGCAAGTTGGCAGATGAAGAAGTCTTGGGCATTGAAGCATTTGCCATGAAGAATATAGAATACCAAAGTCTTCATTGCACCTTCCAGCTTGGCATGTGGAGAATGTCCTTTGATGGGCCAGAGAGTTCGCCTTATGATGTGATAGATAGTCCTTGGCAGATACTCAAGGTCTTCAACAAAGAACTCCTTAGGATATGCAGCATCTTGTGGCAAGGGCTTCATCATACTGAGCATCTGACTCATGTTTGGTTCAGGCTTCTGAAAGATGCTCTCCATAGCTTCACTGTGAAGCTGACAGCCAGGTTCGTAGAGATCGCCAGGAGTGGGCAGACCAGTGAGCTCAATGATATCAAAGGCTTTGGCTTCATGATGAACATTTCCTGCCATCCACTCCAGGACCCAAGTCTTCGGATCTCTGTTGTACCCACGGATGTGAAGTGTGGCATAGAATTGGAGCAGCAACTCTTCATTCCAGTGCTCTTGGTCAGTGATAAACGGCAACAATCCAACCTCTTTGAGGCAATCCAGAGCTTCTTCCAGACAGGGCAGACCAGCTATTGCTTCGGTGTCAAGACGCTTATGTGGGAAGATGCGACCTTGATTGTACAGAATGCAGGAGTAATAGCTTCGCTGCGGATAGCTCCAGAACCGATCAGAAGATATTCTTTCCCTTGAGTAGGGGTTCTTGGAGCTATTGAAGAAAGTGTTGTCTGCTTTGAAGCCATTGACATTGAAGGATCCAGGTGCTGATGCAGGACCTGGAAACCTGGGCAACCTTGGAATTGGCTTCTGTACCTGAGGCCTATGCTCAACATGATAGTCAAACTGAGGACCAGTAGCAGGCGCAGGAACAGAAGCAGTAGCATCATTGGCTTCGCTGACTTCTGGTTCTTGGGTTGGTGTAGGCTCCACATTTGCTTCAGCCATGATTGCGTCAGTGGCTTCATTGGTGTTGGTGGTGGCAGCCTCAAGATTTTCTACCTCCACTTGATGAGCTGGAGGGTCGGGCACATACACGTTCTCCACAAGAACAGCTTCGTCAGTAGTTTGGGGAGTGGGGACATGTTCTTCTTCTTGGGTGTCATCGGCTGATGCAGCCGGAATGTCTTCAGCAGCTTTAGCTTCAGACTCGGAGACTGGAGGCCTTGGTCCTTTGCGAAGCCTGCGTAACGCTGGCGATGCCTGTGTAGATGGAGTTGGCTGGGCCTCAAAGTCATCTTCTTCTTGTGCTTGTGGGTGATCAGCCCATGTTGTATCCTGAGCAATTGGCGTCAAGGAACGACCAATGCTGATGAGTTCGCTGTGCGTAAGCACAGGCGATGACACCTGTTGGTGCTCGATCTGAGGAAGGACTACATTATCTTCAACATTGTCATGGTGACCAATGTCTTCAGCAGTGGTAGGATTAGCTACTGGAAAGTCTTCAGTTGCGTGAGCCTTTGTGAAAGCAGGCTCATGGACAGTCAGTTGGCGCTCTTGAAGTTCAGTGGCAGGGCTAACCATGGAGATGGGTTCAACAATTAAGGGCTCTGTGGGAGCAGCCCCTTCCTTCTTGGTCTTCCGCTTCTTCTTGGAGGGAGCAGCATCAGAGGCTTCAGAATGTTTTCTCTTTCTGGCTTCAGCCTCAGCAGTCCTCGTCTTCTTCAGTTCTGAAGCGGTTGACCTGGCTTTTGGCTTCGAGCCAGTCATGCTAGTTGGGAAGACAATGGGATCTGCTTCCTACCTTGGTGCGTTGGGTTCGGCCACAGTGGGCTTCTTCTTCTGCTTAGCAGCCATCCTGGGATCAATGCTCGGACGCCCAAGGGCCTTGCGCTTCTCAGCCTCGTTGTAGCCTTGCACACATTTGTCAGCCAGGCTCTTCATGCGCTCACGAGAACCCTGAGCTTCTGCACGTTTCTTGAGAAAGGCTTCTTTGAGCTCGTGCAACATAATCTTGAAGTTTTTCACCTCTTGCACGCTGAGCTTGGCCATATGCTTCTTGAACTGAGCTTTCTCAAAGTCAATCTTTTGCTTCAGTTCGACGATGCGCTGAGCTAGAGTTAGCTCTGAAGCAATGGCGCCATGGAAGGCGACACTGAGGCCAATTGGAAGTTGCAGATCTTCGAAGCCGAGGTTAGGCGTGTCAAACCACTCATCAATGAAGTTGTGGATGATTGCCACGTCAAAGAGAGGCATATCATTGAAGATTTCTGCTTCTTCTTTGCTCTTGATCAGTTGCTCAAGAGCGTCATCTGCAAGATCTTCATCACTGGACAGATCAATGGCATCATTGCGCAGAATAGCAGCAGCAGTCAGTTCTTGGCCGGTGTGTGGCAGAGGCATCTTGACTTTTTGGGGCTTGGAGATGCGTGACAAATCTTTACACTGCACACTATCTTCAGGAGGTGCAGTAGCCAGTGGCTTCGCCTGTGAGATTTTTGGTGCAGAGACAGGCTTTGAAGCTTTAGGCCGCTTCAACTTCTTTGGCTTCGGCGCTGCAGGCGCTTCATCTGATTCAACGTCATCTGCAGGCTCATTCACGGCTGTCCCTTGAACCATGATATGAGTGATGAGACCTTCCAAGTTGTAGAAGGGCCGAAGAAGATTGGGTTCAGCTTCGCGAGTTCCATCGGCACGGGGAGCAGAGGGACCAGGGTTGAAGTCTAATCCCAAAGACTTCTTGTTCTGCTTCGCTGAGTTCTTGGCAAACTGGAAGTTGCGTTTGAACAGATTGTCGTCACGACACCATAGCAGTGACGATGGGTGTGCATCTGCAGGCTGTGGCCCACGGACCATGCAGGGATAGAAGCCTTGTTCAATGGCTTCTTCTCTGGACCTGGGTTGAAGATTCTTGTATAGGATGTCTCCCCACGGTCGCTTGATGGCATTTTTCTCAGCATATTCCTGGGTCACAAACCGGTATTTGAACCATTGTTCTGCACAATATCTTCGAATCCATTGGATTCGGGTCTTGCGCTGATTGTAATCCTCTTCAGGATCTGTCTTGTAAAGCTCTGAGAGGTCATCAGGCAAATCTCTTGATGTTCCCCCATGACGCTGTCTGCCACCCTTCCTTACTGATTTCTCTGCAGCCATGAACTTCAAACTGAATGGCTTCAACATGTTCAAAGGCTTCAAAGGCTTTCGCTTGCTGGACAAACAGGAACCGGCTTCGGGAGAATTTATATGATACTGTAAGAATTCTGCAAATGAATGCAGACTATGAGAACCAAGGGATTCTCCCACGGACATGTACCTGTGATAGCATTAAGGTGCGAGGGAAGGGGAAGAGGTCATATGCATTCTCAGAAGATTTTGAAGATAAATCAGTTTAGAAGACATTGACCTCATCGTGCGAAGACATTCACTCATAGATAAGGAGTTGGTTCCAGATTTGTACGAATCCACGGATCAGTACAAGTGAGGAATCTAACTACTTTGTGAAGCATAAGTGAATATACTAGGCATATCATGAGATGCAGTATGAAGTGGATCCAACATGTGTGAACAAAAACCACTTGTGGTAGAAAGTGACGAATCTATAGGATCAAAGGGGCCGTAAAAAGGAGGTTTTTATTTACCACACAAGGAACTGCTAGACGGAGTGGAAGAGGAGGCTGAGCAGTTCGATCGTCCGTGCCCTAACTTGGCGACGGAGGACACCTACGGAGACGGCGGAGAAGACGATGTCCGCGGTCGGCGTGAAGACGGCGTCGGAGAGGTTGCGGCAGCTAAGCACTTCGTCGCCGGTGTCGTCGAGGGCTAGCGGTGGCGCTAGGGTTCGTGCGAGAGTGGAAGAAGAGATAATGACTGTGGTGTGGCGTGTATTTGTAGGGACAGGGGCGGCTCAGTGTTATTACACAGGTGCCCCTGGCGATTCACATCTGAGGAACACGTGGCCATCATGCAGCATATCGGAGGTTGTTCTACGTCCCACGCACGCCTGGATTGTCGGGTGGTCGTTCCCACTTCTCCGGGTTTCAGGTGAAGGAATTAGCATTGAAAGCGGACTTAATGTTTGTCTCTATATCTTCTGCTGACAAGGATGCAGAGAAGCCATTTGACAGTTTCAAAAGAATGCATATGATTTGGAGAGATAGAGTTTGAGATAGAAAGCATAGAGAGGTTAGGGTCCGATCACATTCACTTAGTTCAAAAGATTCAACAAGAAGACATAGCTATAAGTGAATGCTGTAGAGGACAGAACACTAGTATATATATATATAATCAACATAGTGACGATAATCATGAAGACATGTGGAGATTGAAGCCAAACCAAATGTGAATACATAGCAAATGTAACGCCATGAGTGAAACACTTCAAACAGAACATTTGGTGGTGGCATTACCCACCATATAGGAAGTATTAGACCCAGACACGGCGCACAATTATCGTGGCGCTCCGAAGTCAAATTCCTCATTAATGTATTCACACTTAGAATGCATGTCTTCATTGATTGAAGATATACTTTACTTCGTGTGTTGCACATCTAAGTCATCAATATGCATAAGTGTTAGGATGTGTGCCTGATCACAGGACATTTGAGGATTCCAAGATATTTAGCTCACACCATAACTTGCAAAATCTCTTCTCATCCAAGGGCTTGGTGAAGATATCTGCCAATTTCTCTTCAGTGTTGACGTGTAAGATATCAATATCTTCCTTCACAACATGATCTCTGAGAAAGTGATGACGAATCTCAATGTGCTTTGTCTTCGAGTGCTGAACTGGGTTGTTGGCAATCTTGATGGCGCTTTCATTGTCGCAGTAGAGTGGCACTTGCTTCAGATGAATGCCATAGTCTTTGAGTGTTTGCTTCATCCATAGAAGCTGAGCGCAGCAAGATCTAGCAGCAATGTATTCAGATTCAGCAGTGGAGAGAGATACACAGTTCTACTTCTTTGAAGACCAACATAGAAGTGATCGTCCCAGAAAATGACATGTGCCTGATGTAGACTTGCGATCCACCTTGTCACCAGCATAATCAGCATCTGAGAATCCAACTAGATCAAACTTTGAGCCCTTTGGATACCATAATCCTAGAGTTGGGGTGTAAGCCAAATATCGAAGAATTCGCTTCACAGCTAAGTGATGCGATTCCTTTGGTGCCTCTTGAAATCGAGCACACATGCAAATACTAAGCATAATATCTGGCCTAGATGCACATAGATAAAGTAAAGAACCAATCATGGAGCGGTATACCTTTTGATCGAACTCTTTACCATTGTCGTCGGGACCCAGATGATGTTTGGCTGGCATTGGCGTCGTGAAGCCTTTGCAGTCTTGCATACCGAACTTCTTTAGGCAATCTTTGAGATGCTTCTCTTGATATATAGAGATGTCGTTGCATTGCTGTCGTATTTGAAGACCAAGGAAGAACTTCAGCTCTCCCATCATGGACATCTGGTATTGCTCTTGCATCATATATCCAAATTCTTCACTGTATTTCTGATTGGTGCAGCCGAAGATAATGTCATCCACATATATTTGGCACACAAACAGTTCACCATCATATGTCTTTGTGAAGAGAGTGGGGTCGAGGGAACCAGGTGTGAAGCCTTTGCTCTTCAGGAAGTGTTTGAGTGTGTCATACCAAGCCCGAGGAGCTTGTTTGAGGCCATACAGTGTCTTGTTGAGCTTGTATACCATGTCAGGATGTTTTGGATCTTCAAAGCCAGGCGGTTGTGCAACATACACTTCTTCAATCTTGCCATTGAGAAATGCGCTCTTCACATCCATTTGATATAGAAGTATGTTATCATGATTTGCATAGGCCAGCAGTATGCGTATGGCTTCAAGTCGAGGCACGGGAGCAAATGTTTCATCGAAGTCAATCCCTTCCACTTGACTATATCCTTGAGCAACGAGACAAGCTTTGTTTCTGACAACTTGACCATGCTC
Source organism: Triticum dicoccoides (assembly GCF_002162155.2). NCBI lineage: Eukaryota > Viridiplantae > Streptophyta > Magnoliopsida > Poales > Poaceae > Triticum > Triticum dicoccoides. Next base: position 266,754,263 of record NC_041380.1, read on the forward strand.
ATCTTGCTTGTTGCGGTATATCCATTTGGTGCCTATTATATTGTGCTTCCGAGGATCAGGACGCTTAACCAGTTCCCATACATTATTCAGCTCAAACTGTTGAAGGTCTTCTTGCATAGCTTGAATCCATTCAGGTTCCATGAAGGCTTCTTCAACTTTCTTGGGTTTTGTTATTGAGACGAATGCGAAGTGCCCACAGAAATTTGCTAGCTATGTTGCCCTTGAACGAGTAAGCGGACCGGGTGCATTGATGCTATCAATTATTCTCTCAATCTGCACTTCATTGGCAACACGAGGATGTACAGGGCGAAGATTTTGCTCTTGCTGATCATTGTCATTGTTAGAGGGATTGTCTTCAGGTTGAGCATTGTCTTCAGGTTGATCAGGTGCAGAGATGATAAGTTCCTCTTCAGGTTGAGCTTCAGAGGGTATGATTTCTCCAGTTCCCATAAGTTTGATCGATTCACTAGATAGAACTTCATCTAGCACATTTGGCAGTTGCTCTCTTTGTGAACCGTTAGTCTCATCGAACCGCACATCCACTGTTTCAACCACTTTATAATGAAAGAGATTGAAGACTCTATAGGAGTGCGAATCCTTTCCATATCCATGCATAAAACCCTCATGTGCTTTTGGTGCAAATTTTGAAGTGTGATGTGGATCCTTGATCCAGCACCTAGCGCCAAATACTCCGAAGTAACTGACATTTGGCTTCTTGCCAGTAATGTGATTGGTACACCCACTATCAATACTCCATTCTGAAGCCACTGGTGTCGTACCCTATGGTGCAGTTAGGGGGATAGGCTTCACGAAGAGAATTGTGAAGCAAAAACATTTGACGAACCAGTGGGTTATGAAAGCTTAGATCGAGATTTGGACTGATAGGGCGAGTAGCAAGCGATTCAGGAACGAAGTACATAATAAGACCATTTGGGCATTTGATCTTGCGCCCTACAAGATGTTGAAGGTCCCCAGCAATAGCGTCAGACGATTTTTGTTTTCTGCTGGAGACCCTTCCCTGCAAAAGAGAGTTAAGCTTTCTTAGCCACCCACATCTTCAAGGGTGGCTTCGAAGCAATGAGTCTAAGTGTAGCATCTGAGAACTTTGGCTTTGCAGCCCTAGCGAAAAGTCTTGCAGGAGGATAATAGTATTCATAAGAATAAGCAGAATAGTTCTTGGTCTTATGAACATGGCGGTTTGATGAACCGCGCTCATATTCATAGGCCTGAGTATGGCTTCCCTGCAAAACATTTGCCTTAGTTTGACTCCGGTGAGTCCTCTGTCTGTATGAATCCTTTGGACCGTATGAAGCCTGTGGTCCGGGGTTTGTCTTCTTCACCTGTGGTGTCATGATGACATTCACAGGAAGATGCTCCAAACACTTTTTGGGCACCCAGATCTTCTTCATAGACGGTCCATTCCTGCAGTTAGTACCAATATACCTGGCAAACACTTTACCATTTTGATTCTTAAACAGTTTATAGTTTGCATCAAAGGATTCATCAATGACAATGGGGTTAGCACAAGTGAAGCCAGATAGAGTGGATGGATCTGCTGAAGGTTCCTTTGCAGCAACCCATGTGGTTTTGGGGTACTGCTCAAGTTTCCACTAAGAGCCATCAGCATTCAATTTCCTTACGAACCCAACACCCTCTTTCCTAGGGTTTCGGTTCAGGATCTGCCTTTTGAGGACATCACATAGTGTCTGATGCCCTTTGAGACTTTTGTACATCCCTATTTCAAGCAATGTCTTCAACCTAGCATTCTCATCAGCAATAGAAGTGGTATCCTCAGCAGAGGGGTTAGTTCCCACATCAACAGTTGAAGATATTGCAATAGTAGCAGCAGTAGAACATTCAGCAACAGAAGTAGCATTATCACGCTCAATGCATTTAAGACATGGTGGTTCAAATCCTTCCTGAGCTGAACTGATCTGTTCGGCGCGAAGCGACTCGTTTTCTTTTTGAAGATCTTCATGAGCCGCTCTCAATTTCTCAAGATCTTGCTTCCTTTGAAGATAATCATAGGAAATCCTTTCATGAGCTATTGAGAGCGTTTCATGACGACTTTCAAGTTCCTCATACTTAACGTGAAGATTTTTTATGTCTTCAATTAAGGACTGAGATCGAGTCATTTCAGCGTCTAACAGATCATTGCTTTTGTCTAACAGTTTTTGAATGTGTTCCATGGTTTTCTGTTGTTCAGTTGCAATTTTAGTGAGTGTTTTGTAGCTGGGTTTCGAACCACAATCAGAGTCATCGTCACTAGATGCTTGATAGTGAGTAGTGCGTGTGTTTACCTTGGCTCCGCGTGCCATGAAGCAGTAGGTAGGAGCGGAGTAGTCCTTGTCATTTGCATCGGTGTCGGTGATGGATTCATTGTCTTCAGTGTTAAAGATGGGCTTGGAAACGTATGCTGTAGCCAGACTCGCAACGCCAGAATCGGACTCCTCCTCGGACTCCACCTCCACCTCCTCAGAAGCGGACTCCTCCTCTGAATCCATTTCCTTGCCAACAAATGCGCGTGCCTTGCCAGATGAGCTCTTCTTGTGTGATGAAGACTTTGAGGAGGACTTGGAAGAGGACTTTGAGTATTTCTTCTTTTTCTTGTCATCAGAATCATACTCCTTGCTCTTCTTTTTCTTCTTGTTCTCAATGTCCCACTGCGGACACTCAGAGATGTAGTGGCCAGGTTTCTTGCACTTGTGGCATGTTTTCTTCTTGTAGTCATGAGCAGAAGCTTCATCATTCCTTGAGCTTGATCGTGAAGACTTTCTGAAGCCTTTCTTCTTGGTGAATTTTTGGAACTTCCTCACAAGCATAGCAAGCTCCTTTCCAATGTCTTCAGGATCATCAAAACTGCTGTCAGATTCTTCTTCAGATGAGGAGACAACTTTTGCCTTCAAGGCACGAGTTCACCCATAGTTGGGACCGTAGATATCTCTTTTCTTAGAAAGCTGAAACTCATGTGTGTTGAGCCTCTCAAGTATGTCAGATGGATCGAGTGTCTTGAAATCAGGACATTCTTGAATCATCAGGGCTAGGGTGTCAAACGAACTGTCAAGTGATCTCAGGAGTGTCTTGACGACTTCATGGTTGGTGATCTCAGTAGCGCCGAGGGCTTGAAGCTCATTTGTGATGTCAGTGAGTTGATCAAACGTGAGCTGGACATTCTCATTGTCATTTCTCTTGAAGCGGTTGAAGAGGTTGCGAAGGACACTGATTCTTTGATCTCTCTGGGTTGACACGCCTTCGTTGACCTTGGAGAGCCAGTCCCAGACTAGCTTAGATGTTTCCAAAGCACTCATGTGGCCATACTGTCCTTTGGTCAGATGACCACAGATGATATTCTTGGCAGTAGAGTCCAGTTGAATGAACTTCTTGACGTCAGCAGTAGTGACACCTTCTCCAGCCTTGGGAACGCCATTCTTGACGACATACCATAGGTCGACGTCAATGGCTTCAAGATGCATGCGCATCTTATTCTTCTAGTAGGGATATTCGGTTCCATCGAAGACGGGGCACGCAGTGGAGACTTTAATTATCCCTGCAGTCAACATAGCTAAAACTCCAGGTGGTTAAACCGAATCACACATAACAAGGGAGTACCGTGCTCTAATACCAATTGAAAGTGCGTTATATCGACTATAGGGGGGGTGAATAGGTGATTTTTATGACAGTCTTCAAAACATGGAAGTTTCAAAGACAAACGATAGAAATAAACCTATTACCATGCAGCGGAAGGTAGACTACACTAGGCAAACCATAGTCAAGTATTCAATAAAGTGAAAGCACAATGACTAATAGCAGCTAGGTAGTAAGGATCAGGTAGGAAGATATTATGAAGCCAATCAGAACAAGCAGTCACTCAGTGAAGACAAAAGATAGTGCAATCATACAATGACTTCACAAGGACCAACAGTAAGTAAAGGGAAGGGAAGGATGAAACCAGTGACTCGTTGAAGACAATGATTTGTTGGACCAGTTCCAGTTGCTATGACAACTGTACGTCTGGTTAGGGCGGCTAGGTATTTAAACCTGAGGACACACAGTCCCGGACACCCAGTCCTGAACACGCAGCTCATGACACCCAGTCCTCACCGTATTCCCCTTGAGCTAAGGTCACACAGACCTCGCCCAATCACTCTGGTAAGTCTTCAAGGTAGACTTCCAAACCTTCACAGACTTCGTTCACCGGCGATCCACAATGACTCTTGGATGCTCAGAATGCGACGCCTAACCGGCTGGAGGATTCACAGTCCTCAAGTGTAAGAAGTCTTCAGATCACACAGACAGGAAGACTTAAGTGATGCCTAGCACTCTTTGGCTCTGGGTGGTTAGGGCTTTATCCTCGCAAGAATTCTCTCTCAAAGGCTTCAAGGTGGGTTGCTCTCAAACGACAAAAGCCGTACTCTAACTCTGAGCAGCCAACCGTTTATGGTTGTAGGGGGTGGGCTATTTATAGCCACTAGGCAACCCGACCTGATTTGTCTGAAATGACCATGGGTCACTAAGGAACTGACACTTGTTCCAACGGTCAGATTTCAAACACACACGACAACTTTACTTGGGCTACAATCAAAGCTGACTTGTCCGACTCTGGACAAGATTTGCTCTCATAGTCTTCACTCGAAGACATAGGTTTTGGTTAAGCATCACTTCAGTCATTCTGACTGTTTCTCTTGGACCCCACTTAACAGTACGGTGGTTCCTATGACTTAATAAAGAAGAAGAAGAACTACGAAAGATCTGAGTCTTCGAGCTCCATAGGCTTCATGCGATGTCTTCTCTTGTCATAGTCTTCAATGTGAATATCTTCACATACCACCTTTGACATCAATGTCTTCATACATTTTTATGGGTCATCTCTGGTAGGAAAACCGAATCAATGAGGGACTTCTACCTGTGTTATCCTGCAATTCTCACAAACACATTAGTCCCTCAACTAGGTTTGTCGTCAATACTCCAAAACCAACTAGGGGTGGCACTAGATGCACTTACAAACTCCTTCAAAATCTTATCAAGGTATGTACTCATCGAAAGTCTTAACAAGCGTCTTGATCTATCTTTATAGATCTTGATGGCCAATATGTAAGTAGCTTTACAGGTAATTCTTTCTTTGAAAAACTCCTTTCAAATTCTCCTTTATGCTTTCCAAAAAATTCTACATCATTTCCAATCGACAATATGCCATTCACATATACTTATCAAAAAGGTTGTAGTGCTCCCACTCACTTCCTTGTAAATACAGGCTTCACCGCATGTCTGTATAAAACTATATGCTTTGATCAACTCATTAAAGTGTATATTCCAACTTTGAGATTTTTGCACCAGTCCATAGATGGATTGCTGGAGCTTGCACACTTTGTTAACACCTTTAGGATTGACAAAACCTTCTGGTTGCATCATATACAATTATTTTTTTGATAAATTCATTAAGGAATGTAGTTTTGATATCCATTTGCCAGATTTCATAAAATGCGGCAACTGCTAACATGATTCACACAGACTTTTAAGCATCGATACGAGTGAGAAAATCTCATCGTAGTCAACACCTTGAACTTGTCAAAAACCTTTTGCGACAATTCGAGCTTTGTAGATAGTAACACTACTATCAGCGCCCGTCTTCCTCTTGAAGATCCATTTATTCTGAATGGCTCACCGATCATCGGGCAAGTCAATCAAAGTCCATACTTTGTTCTCATAGACGGATCCCATCTCAGATTTCATGGCCTTAAGCCATTTCGCGGAATCTGGGCTCATCATGCTTCCTCATAGTTCGTAGGTTCGTCATGGTCAAGTAACATGACTTCCAGAACAGGATTACCGTACCACTCTGGTGCGGAACTTACTCTGATTGACCTACGAGGTTTGGTAGTAATTTGATCTGAAGTTTCATGATCATCATCATTAAGTTGCTCACTAATTGGTGTAGGCATCACTGGAACTGATTTCTGTGATGAACTACTTTCCAATTTGGGAGAAGGTACAATTACCTCATCAAGTTCTACTTTCCTCCCACTCACCTCTTTTGAGAGAAACTCCTTCTCTAGAAAGGATCCACTCTTAGCAACGAAGATCTTGCCTTCAGATCTGTGATAGAAGGTGTACCCAACAATTTCTTTTGGGTATCCTATGAAGACACACTTCTCTGATTTGGATTTAAGCTTATCAGGCTGAAACTTTTTCACATAAGCATCGCAACCCCAAACTTTAAGAAACGACAGCTTAGGTTTCTTGCTAAACCACAGTTCATACGGTGTCCTCTCAACGGATTTTTAGACGGTGCCCTATTTAACATGAATGCAGCTGTCTCTAATGCATAACCCCAAAATGATAGTGGTAAATCGGTAAGAGACATCATAGATCGCACCATATCTAATAAAGTACGGTTATGATGTTCGAACACACCATTATGCTGCCGTGTTCCAGGTGGCGTGAGTTGTGAAACTACTCAACATTGTTTCGACTGAAGGCCAAACTCGTAACTCAAATATTTCATCTCCGCGATCAGATCGTAGAAACTTTATTTTCTTGTTACGATGATTCTCCACTTCACTCTGAAATTCTATGAACTTTTCAAACGTTTCAGACTTGTGTTTCATTAAGTAGATATACTCATATTTGCTCAAATCATCTGTGAAGGTTAGAAAATAATGATACCCGCCGCAAGCCTCAACACTCATCGGACCGCATACATCAGTATGTATTATTTCCAACAAGTCAGTGGCTCGCTCCATTTGTTCTGGAGAACGGAGTCTTAGTCATCTTGCCCATGAGGCATGGTTCGCAAGCATCAAATGATTCATAATCAAGTGATTCCAAAAGTCTATCCGCATGGAGTTTCTTCATGTGCATTACACCAATATGACCTAAACGACAGTGCCACAAGTATGTTGCACTATCATTATCAACTTTGCATCTTTTGGCATCAATATTATGAATATGTGTATTACCATGATCGAGATTCAATAAACCATTCACCTTGGGTGTATGACCACAGAAGGTTTTATTCATGTAAACAAAATAACAATTATTCTTTGACTTAAATGAATAACCATATTGCAATAAACACGATCCAATCATATTATGCTCAACGCAAACACCAAACAACATTTATTTTAGGTTCAACACTAATACCGAAGGTAAAGGGAGTGTGCAATGGTGATCTTATCAACCTTGGAATTACTTCCAACACACATCGTCACCTCGCCCTCAACTAGTCTCTGTTCATTTTGTAACTCCTGTTTCAAGTTACTAATCATAGCAATTGAACCGGTATCAAATAACCAGGGGCTACTATGAACACTAGTAAAGTACACATCAATAACATGTATATCATCTATACTTTTGTTCACTTTGCCATCCTTCTTATCTGCCAAGTATTTAGGGGAGTTCCGCTTCAAGTGACAATTTCCTTTGTAGTAGAAGCACTCAGTTTCAGGCTTGGGTCTAGCTTTGGGCTTCTTCATGGGAGTGGCAACTTGCTTGCCATTCTTCTTGAAGTTCCCTTTCTTTCCCTTGCCCTTTTACTTGAAACTATTGGTCTTGTCAACCATCAACACTTGATGCTTTTCTTGATTTCTACCTTCGCCGATTTCAGCATCGCGAAGAACTCAGGAATCGTTTTACGTCATCCCTTGCACATTATAGTTCATCACTAAGTTCCAGTAACTTGGTGATAGTGACTAAAGAACTATGTCAATCACTATGTTATCTGGAAGATTAACTCCCACTTGATTCAAGCAATTGTAGTACCCAGACAATTTGAGCACATGCTCACTGGTTGAGCTATTCTCCTCCATCTTGTAGGCAAAGTACTTTGTCAGAGGTCTTATACCTCTTGACACGGGCATGAGTCTGAAATACCAATTTTAGTTCTTGGAACATCTCATATGCTCCATGGCATTCAAAATGTTTTTGACGTCCCAGTTCTAAGCCGTAAAGCATGGTGCACTAAACTATCAAGTAGTCATCATACCGAGCTTTACCAAACGTTCATAACGTCTGTATATACTCTTGGAATAGGTCCGTCGCCTAGCGGTGCATCAAGGACATAATTCTTCTGTGCAGCAATGAGGATAATCCCCAGATCACGGAGCTAGTCCGCATCATTGCTACTAACATCTTTCAACATTGTTTTCTCTAGGAACATATCATAAATAAAATGGGGGAAGCTATACGCGACCAATTGATCTACAACATAGATATGCAAATACTATCAGGTACTAAGTTCATGATAAATTAAAGTTCAATTAATCATATTACTTAAGAACTCCCACTTAGATAGACACCCCTCTAATCATCTAACTGATCACGTGATCCATATCAACTAAACCATGTCCGATCATCACGTAAGATGAAGTAGTTTTCAATGGTGAACATCACTATGTTGATCATATCTACTATATGATTAACGGTCGACCTGTCGGTCTCATTGTTTCGAGGCCATATCTGCATATGCTAGGCTCGTCAAGTTTAACCCGAGTATTCTGCGTGTGCAAAACTGGCTTGCACCCGTTGTATGTGAACGTAGAGCTTATCACACCTGATCATCACGTGGTATCTCGGCACGACGAACTGTCGCAACGGTGCATACTCAGGGAGAACACTTGTACCTTAAAATTTAGTGAGAGATCATCTTATATTGCTACATCGTACTAAGCAAAATAAGATGCATAAAAGATAAACATCACATGCAATAAAAATAAGTGACATGATATGGCCATCATCATCTTGTGCCTTTGATCTCCATCTCCAAAGTACTGTCATGATATCCATCGTCACTAGCATGACACCATGATCTCCATCATCTTGATCTCTATCAACATGTCGTCACATGGTCGTCTCACCAACTATTGCTTTTGCAACTATTGCTATCGCATAGCAATAAAGTAAAGCAATTGTATGACACTTGCATCTTATGCAATAAAGAGACAACCATAAGGCTCCTGCCAGTTGCCGATAACTTTAACAAAACATGATCATCTCATACAACAATTTATATCTCATCACGTCTTGACCATACCACATCACAACGTGCCCTGCAAAAATAGGTTAGACGTCCTCTACTTTGTTGTTGCAAGTTTTACGTGGCTGCTACGGGCTTCTAGCAAGAACCGTTCTTACCTATGCATCAAAACCACAACGTAGTATAGTGATTGCTTTTTGATCTTTAGAAAGAACCCTGTTCATTGAAACCGATTCAACTAAAGTTGGAGAAACAGACACCCACTAGCCACCTGTGTGCGAAGCACGTCGGTAGAACCAGTCTCGCGTAAGCGTACTCGTAATGTCGGTCTGAGCCGCTTCATCCAACAATACCGCTGAATCAAGAATCAACTAGTGACGGCAAGCAATATGTATATATCCACGCCCACACACTACAAAAAAGACACATCCATGACATTTTGGGCCGAACGAAATTTTTACCTGTCATACTTATGACACTTCTATGACGGTAATTGTGACAAAACCCGGTATCATCATAGATGTGGTGGGGTCCTATTTCTATGACAAAAAACCATGACAGAAAATGGGCTTTTCATCCTGGGCGGGCCGGAGACGCATCCACATGACATTCTTTGGGCTGTCCATGACGAAAAAAACCTTGGTAGAAGCGAGGGCGAGGAAAATATTGGGGGAGTTCCCGGTTATGGTGGGTGGTCGAGGCCTTTCTCTCATACGTACGCGTGTGTGTGTGAGGCATTGCGCTCTAACTGAACCCGAGCGAGGCGTTGGGCTCTAACTGAACCCGAGCGATTGCACTGCAGGCTACTCTTTACTGAAGCCGAGCGATCGATCGATGGCTGTTAACTGGACCTAATCGAGCGATTCCTTCGCTACTGCTGCTAACTGAAGCCGATTGATGCTGCCTCTGGATGAACAGTGAGCGTTGTTGGGGGGTTTGGATGAATAGGAACCCGTGGTAGTAGAGGGTGTTGCCGCTGGATGAACAATACCCCGATCGATCGAGCCGGTGGATGAACAGGACCCCGTGGAGGGCTGGTTGAACAGTAGCCAGTGGATGGCTGGTTGAACAGTAGCCGGTGGAGGGCTGGATGAACGGTAGCCCATGGAGGGGTGGTTGAACAGGACCCCCGTGGAGAGGGCTGGTTGAACAGTAGCCGGTGGAGGAGCGTGCGGTGGAGGCTGGATGAACAGGAGCCCGTGGATGAACAGTCGCAGGTGGAGGCTGGAGGAGGTCGAGGTGGATGAACAGTAGCCCGTGGAGGCTAGAGGAGGTCGACGCTGGAGATGAACAGTATCCCGTGGAGTCCCGTTTTGCGGTACGCCACACCCCTCCCGATGAACAGGACCCCGGTTTTGACCATAGCGCTCAAACACAAGTACGTTTCCTCTGTTTTGCGGTATGCCACACCCCTCCCGGTTAACAGGACCCCCTTTCGACCGTAGGAGGTCCAAGAGAAGTCCGTTTCCTCCGTTTTGTGGTACGCCAGACCCCTCCCGATGAAGAGGATCCCGTTTTGACCGTGGTCGGTCGAACACAAGGCCGTTTCCTCCGTTCTGCGGTACGCCAGGCCTCGTTTCCATCGATTGTTCCGTCCAAGCTGGTTGGCTCCCGATGAACACAACGATGCATTCCATTTTGACCCAGCCGGTTGGCTCCCCATGCATACGATGACAACGTAGTTTCTCCGTTCCGACCCAACCATGTACACGAGCCCTGGCCGTACGTATGCGCGAGTAGGCATTCGAGACCCCTCCCGTATGTACGTACGTGGCCATATTTACTTTCATGCACCCTGGCTGTTGTACGTATGTGCGCATGCTACGTGCGCGCCTCTACTACAACACGTGTGCGCCTCTACTACGACACATGCCCTTCCTTGCATGGCCACGGTTCATCGTTGCAGCCTGTAGACAGACCGATCATATGTACGTACACGTTCGCGACCAGAATAACAATGCTACGTACGTTTCGTCCGGGTGGGTCCCAACTGTCAGGCACTTCATTATGTGTGAAGATGTAGCTGGTGGGTCCCAACAGTCAGGGGGAAGCATTTTTTTGTGAAGTACGGTGGCCTGTCCGGTGGGTCCCTGCTGTCAGGTGGAGGAATCATTATTTTGCGCATAATAAGGAGGCACTTCCTTGCTGCGGCCGTGGACCCAACTGTCAGCCTCTCCACGCACAGTACTCTTCCGATGGAGGTCGTTCGTTAACCACATTGACCACGCTGCGCCGAGAGCACCAAGGCGGTGGACGATGGCGAGGCCTAGGAAGGGGACGACGCGGAGCCGGGGAAGATGCGGTAGTGGATGCCCACACAGAGAGGAGTACGAGGGTTCACTGGTTCGGCTGCAGTGTGAGGCTGACATCGCCGCAGGGCCTAGCCAGCGGTGGGAGTAGTAGGGGGTGGTGAGGCCTCCACGTTAGCATAGCCGGCCACGGGAGGCAGGAGCAGGCGGCACAACCGGCACTGCTTTGGGCGGCTGGAGCAAGAAGATCAGAGGTTGAAGAAGCACTACAGCCGTTGGATGGACATTGTATGGTCACTAGAGCTAGAATCGTTCATATTGACTAAGTTGACAAAGCCCTCCATCCCCGTCAACTTAGTAGGCCCACATGTCAGCCTCCCACTATGCTGGGTCCCAGCTAGCAGGGGGAGCATTCATTTTTTTGTGCGTAATAAGGAGGCACTTCCTTGCGTGCGAAGATATAGCTGGTGGGTCCGACCTGTCAGCGGGGGGAACATTTTTTCCGCGAAATACAGAGGCCCTTCCGGTGGGTCCCAGATGTGTAACACCCTCGATGCGACTATATCTCCCACGTGTCGAGGCACGACTTAGAGGCATAATCGCATTGAAGGCATATGTCGCAAGTTAGGCAATCTTCACAACATCCCATGTAATATATATGTAATAAAAGGGGAGATAACATAGTTGGCTTACACTCGCCACGTCAATCAAGTACATAAATAACATTACATCAACCAAACACTCATGGCCCGACTACGGCGCCAAAATAAAAGATAACCCAACATGCGACACGGTCCCGATCACCCCCAACTGGGCACCACTACTGACCATCAGGAAAGGAAACATAGTATCGTTGAGAGTCTTCGTTGAACTCCCACTTGAGCTCAAACGCGTCACATGGAGCGGAATCATCGGCCCTGCATCTGGTGTAATAGTTATCTATGAGCCACAGGGACTCAGCAATCTCGCACCCTCGCGATCAAGACTATTTAAGCTTATAGGTAAGGCAGGGTAAATATAGGTGGAGCTGCAGCAAGCGACTAGCAAAATATGGTGGCTAACTTATTCGCAAAAGAGAGCGAGAAGAGGAGGCAAAGTGCGAGCGAGAAACTAGAGAGCAACCTGCGCAAACATTACTCCAACATCGTGTCCACTTCCCGGACTCCGCCGAGAAGAGGCCATCACGGTAACACACTCAGTTGATTCATTTTAATTAAGTTAAGGTTCAAGTTATCTATAACCGACATTAACAAATTCCCATCTGCCCATAACCGTGGGCACGACTTTCGAAAGATCAAATCCCTGCAGGGGAGTCCCAACTTAGTCCATGACAAGCTCTCACGGTCAACGAAGGAATAGACCTCCTCCCAAGACGTTCCGATCAGACTCGGTATCTCGGTTCTTCAAGACACTTCGACAGGTTAAAACAAGACCAGCAACACCGCCCGAATGTGCCGACAAATCCTGATAGGAGCTGCACATATCTCGTTCTCAGGGCACACTCAGATGAGCCAGAAGTCGGGTAGGCCAGCCCAGAGTTGCCCCTGGTAGCCCCGGACATCGCTCGGTGGGACCAACACTCAGAGGAGCACTGGCCCGGGGGGGCTAAAGTAAGATGACCCTCGGATCCGGAAACCCAAGGGAAAAGAGGCTAGGTGGCAAATGGTAAAACCAAAGTTGGGCATTGCTGGAAAAGCTTTAATCAAGGCGAACTATCAAGGGGTTCCCATTATAACCCAACCGCGTAAGGAACGCAAAATCCGGGAACATAACACCGATATGACGGAAACTAAGGCGGCAAGAGTGGAACAAAACACTAGGCGAGAGGCCGAGCCTTCCACCCTTTACCACGTATATAGATGCATTAAGATAACAAGATAATATAATGATATCCCAACAATTAAATAAAAGTTCCAACAAGGAACGGCCTCCAATCTTCACCTGCAACTAGCAACGCTATAAGAGGGGGCTGAGCAAAGCGGTAACATAGCCAATCAACGGTTTGCTAGGACATGGTGGGTTAGAGGTTTGACATAGCAATTTGGGAGACTTGAAAGCAAGTGGTAGGCATCGTAGCATTGGCATAGCAAAAGAGCGAGCAAACTAGAATAGCAAAGATAGTAGTGATTTCGAGGGTATGATCATCTTGCCTGCACAGTTGTCAGAGTTGACTGGATCCTCGAAAGCAAACTCAACGGGCTCCTCGTTAGCAAACTCGTCTCCCGGCTCTACCCAAAAAAGACAAACAAGCAACAAGGACACAATCAACCACGTGCAAGGATCAAACAATATGATGCAAGGATGGTATGCTATGCGGGATGCGATGCGGGATGCATATGCAAGATTTGACAAGGATGCATGAATCTGGCCTCAACTTGGGAATCCAAGTGTGCCACTGGAAATATGAGATGAAATCGCTTGAAAACGATATAAAGAACGTCGGAATCGGAGCTACGGTTTGGAAATGGCAAGCGTTTCAAATATGACACCGGTCCGCGATTTACAGCAAGTAGCCATCTAAATGCAACGAGATGAACATGCTACAGCACACAAACATGACAACAAAATACATGGCAGTGATGCATTCAAGATGCTTAACAAAAGTCTAGCACTGAGCTACGGCCAATTCATCCATTAACAGGTTCAAACAAGCATGATAAAAATGCATATGGTAAACAGATTTCAGACTTTGTGAAATTAACACTTGTCTGGAATTTCAGATCAGGTAGCTCTCTTTGGAGCAACAAATTACATGCTACAGGACCTGAACATGGCAAAGTAAAGCATGGCATGGAGCTACTCAAAGAGCTTAACAAAAGTCCCTTAGTGACCTTGAGCCAAAAGGGATCATAAAATACAATTGCAAGCATGTGAACATAGCAAAAGCAAAATCAGTTTTCAGACTTAATGAAAACTGGCACATGCTGAAACATATCTCAAGTAGGCATGTTTACGAGCTTGATGCACTCCCCATGATGCAAGTCATGATAAGCTAAGCATCCATCCATCAAGAATACACAAAATTCAAGCTAGACATGGCAAGAACAATAGAATAGCATGCACGGATCAACTACAACATCATCGGCAAAATTGCAAATAAGTTGACAATCTGCCTAGATTCATGAAGTAGAAAAAGTGGAGCTCGATTGACTCAAGCTAGGGTGCTCCATAATTGCAAACAAAGACATGGATGGATAGAGCACTACAATATTAACAAAACATCCTTACTGATCATCCTCAAAAGAGGCACGGATCACTAGGAAACAACATAAACATATGGCCATATGAGATAAACAGCTCAAGGACTTAGTGGAATTGCTAAGTCTCTGAAATCAGAATTACCAGGTGCCTCCCTTGGCAAGCTTGTGCTAGTCACCACACACATCACAAAAATACATGGGTTGCACCTCTGGAAAGATGACAAAACCCTTAACAAAACATATGTAGAACTCAGGGGCATATCATGCACACAATAGTCATGGCAAAAATGACAAAAAGCTAAATGGAGCAGCAGATCTGACAATTATCTCAAGTGGCACTCTTCTAACAGCATTTCGGGCATCAAGATGAACTCAAATGAAAATGATGCATTGGAATGAAATGATATACTCTCTGGGATGAACAATCTGATATGCTATATGCCCAAAACGGAGCTACGGTTGCGGAGATATAGCATGATGAAGAAGGGCAGAGGGATTAGGGACTTAGGGAAAAAAACGGGGTCAACCCTAAAATTTCAGATCTGGATCGGGGCACGCGGAACGAGGTCCGCCGGAGCACTGTTCACCGGTGCCGGAGTTCGTCGGAGCCGGCGTGACGGCGGAGAGGCGGCGGGGTCGAGGCCGGTCGCCGGAGCGGGTTCCGGCCGGCGGGCGCGGCG
>NC_041380.1:266769740-266779214 GCF_002162155.2 Triticum dicoccoides
GAGGCCCGGGCACGGGACGGAGGGGGCCGGCCTTGGGTCCGGCGGGCCTCGGCGGCGGCGCGGGCAGGAGCCGCCACGTGGCGTGCCCTGGTTCGCCGCGGGCGGCGGTTGCGGCTTGTCCTGCCGGCACGGACGTGTCCGATGCGGCGCGGTAGATTTTTTTAGTGTTAGGGGTGGAGAGGACCCGGAATTTTTGGAGGAGGGGCTAGTTTTATAGGTAGAGGGAGCTAGGAGAGTCCAAATGAGGTGCGGTTTTCAGCCACGCGATCGTGATCGAACGATCTAGATGATGGAGAAGGCTTAGGTGGGTTTTGGGCCAAATTGGAGGGGTGTTGGGCTGCAACACACACGAGGCCTTTTCGGTCCCTCGGTTAACCGTTGGAGTATCAAACGAAGTCCAAATGATACGAAACTTGACAGGCGGTCTACCGGTAGTAAACCAAGGCCGCTTGGCAAGTCTCGGTCCAATCCAGAAATGTTTAAACCCCACACACGAAAGAAAGCTAGAAATGACCACCGGAGGAGAACGAAGCGCCGGAATGCAAAACGGACAACGGGGAAAATGCTCGAATGCATGAGATGAACACGTATGCAAATGCAATGCACATGATGACATGATACGAGATGCATGACAAAGATAACAACGCACGGAGACAAAGACCCGAACCCGAGAAAATAAAATAACTTAACGCCGAAACGACAAGAGTTGGAGTACAAATTGGGAAAGTTACATCCGGGGTGTTACAACACTCCACCACTACGAAAGGATCTCGTCCTGAGATCTAGGACTGAAAGAACGCCGGGTACTCAGAACGGAGGTGAGCCTCGCGTTCCCAGGTAGCTTCACGGTCGGAATGGTGTGACCAATTGACTTTGAGAAATTTGATTGACTTGTTGCGAGTCCTGCGTTCAGTCTCTTCAAGAATAGCAACTGGGTGCTCACGATAAGAGAGATCTTCTTGGAGCTCAATGTCCTCGAAGTTGATGGTGCGGTCAGGAGTCTTGAAGCACTTTCGGAGCTGAGAGACATGGAACACGTCGTGAACATTTGCAAAGTTTGAAGGAAGCTCGAGTTGATAGGCAAGGTCGCCTCTCTTGCTGACAATCTTGAAAGGTCCCACGTATCTAGGGGCAAGCTTCCCTTTGATACCGAAGCGACGAGTACCTTTCATAGGAGAGACGCGGAGGTAAACATGATCTCCGATCTCGAAAGCCAAATCACGGTGCTTACTATCATAGTAGCTCTTCTGGCGGGATTGGGCTGCTTTGAGGTTAGCACGAATGACTTTGCACATTTCCTCTGCCTCTATGATTAAGTCATTACCCAAAAGCTGACGTTCACCGGTTTCAGACCAGTTGAGAGGGGTACGGCACTTCCTGCCATACATAATTTCAAATGGGGCCTTGCCCGAACTTGCTTGAAAACTGTTGTTGTAGGAGAATTCAGCATAAGGAAGACAATCCTCCCACTTCATGCCGAAGGAGATCACACAAGCCCTGAGCATATCTTCAAGAATCTGGTTGACACGCTTGACTTGACCGCTAGTTTGAGGATGGAAAGTTGTGCTGAAGCGGATGTTGGTGCCCATGGCCTTCTGAAAAGAATCCCAAAACTTGGATGTAAAGATGCTGCCACGGTCTAAAGAGATCACTTGTGGAATACCGTGCAGAGAGACAATTCGAGAGGTATAGAGTTCCGCCAATTGAGCTGCAGTGATTGACTCTTTGATAGGCAGAAAGTGAGCCACTTTAGTGAGTTTGTCGATGACAACGAATATAGCATCATTGCCACGCTTGGACTTTGGAAACCCAGTCACGAAGTCCATCTCAATGTGGTCAAACTTCCATTCTAGAATGGCAAGAGGTTGGAGGAGACCAGCTGGCCTTTGGTGTTCTGCCTTCACTCTTCTGCAGACATCACACTCATTCACGAATTGCGCAATCTCACACTTCATTCGAGTCCACCAATAAGCCTGCAGGTCCTGATACATATTCATGCTCCCAGGGTGGATGGAGAGGAGAGAATTGTGAGCCTCGTTCATGATCACTTTACGAAGGTCACCTTTGGGCACAACAATACGATCCTCGAAGAAGAGAGTATCCTTGTCATCAAGGCGGTAGCACTTGTACTTGGGTTGACTCTTGGCAATCCCAATCTTCACCTTTTTCACCATAGCATCAAGAAGCTGAGCTTGGCGAATCTGGTCTTCCAAGGTTGGAGAGACTAGAAGGTTGGCGAGGAAACCTTGAGGAACAACTTGCAGATTAAGTTTGCGGAATGCTTCACAAAGCTCGGGTTGATAAGGCTTGAGAATCAGACTGTTGCAGTAAGCCTTTCTGCTCAAAGCGTCAGCAATCACATTCGCCTTGCCTGGAGTATACTCGATACTCGGATTATACTCTTGAATCATTTCGACCCATCGAGTTTGCCTGAGGTTGAGATTAGGCTGAGTGAAGATGTACTTGAGACTCTTGTGGTTAGTGAAAATGTCCACTTTTCTTCCCAATAAGAGATGTCTCCAAGTCAAAAGAGCATGCACAACTGCCGCCAACTCGAGATCATGAGTGGGGTAGTTCTTCTCATTGGGCTTCAACTGGCGAGAGGTATAAGCCACAACTTTCTTCTCTTGCATCAACACTACGCCAAGACCTTGGAGAGAGGCATCACAAAAGACCTCGTACGGTTTGGATCCATCATGCGGAGTCAGAACTGGAGCAGTGATCAATTTCTATTTCAAAGTGTTGAAAGCAATGTCACACTCCAGAGACCAAATGTACTTGACGTGCTTCTGGAGAAGATTTGAGAGAGGCTTCGCGATCTTAGAAAAGTTTTCAACGAATCTTCGGCAATAGCTTGCGAGACCGAGGAAGCTACGGAGTTGCTTCACATTCTGAGGAGGTTCCCAATTCACAATTGCAGACACCTTCTCAGGATTCACGACAATGCCCTTGGCAGAGATGATATGACCAAGATAAAGAACCTCATCGAGCCAAAATTCGCACTTGGAGAACTTGGCGTAGAACTGATGTTCCCTGAGCTTATCGAGCACCAAACGCAAATACTTGGCATGATCTTCCTTGTTCTTCGAGAAAACCAGAATGTTGTCGAGATAGACCAAAACGAAGTCATTGGTGTAGGCGTTGAAGATGAAGTTCATCATGCGAGAGAACGTCGGAGGAGCGTTGACGAGGCCAAAAGACATGACAGTGTATTCATATGAACCATAGCTTGTCCTGAAAGCCGTCTTGGGAATATCTTGCTCACGGATTCGAATCTGATGATAACCCATACGGAGATCAAGCTTGGAGAATACTTGGGCACCTTTGAGTTGTTCGAACAGCTCGTTGATATTGGGAAGTGGATATTTGTTCTTGATGGTCTTCTTGTTCAATGGACGGTAATCCACACAAAGTCGGTCCGTTCCATCCTTCTTCTTCACAAAAAGAACACCACAACCCCACGGAGAAGAACTAGGCCGGATGAGACCCATTCTCTCTTGAATATCGAGTTGCTTCTTCAGCTCCTTCAACTCTTCAGGTCCGAGCTTGTAAGGACGTTTGCACACAGGTTCCGTGCCAGGCTCAAGATCAATAACGAATTCAACTGGCCGGTGCGGAGGCATTCCTGGAAGCTCTTCTGGAAAGACGTCTTGATATTCGCAAACGACTGGAATTTGCGAGATGGCATCGAGTTCACCCTTCTCATTGAGAGAAAACAGACGGATGGTATTATCACGAGCGGCAAAGACAGTTACATCCTCAGACGAATGAGTCAATTGAATCTGCCTGGCAGCACAATCAAGATGCGCCTTGTGCTTAGAAAGCCAATCCATTCCGAGAATAAGATCAATAACCGAGTTACCAAGAACCATCGGAGAAGAGAGAAACTTGTAGTCGCCCAACGTGATAGTAACATCTGGGGCAATAGTGCTAGCATTCATGAATTTACCCGGAGAAACAACAGATAACTGTCTAGGCAAATCTTGTAAAGGCAACTCATGCTTAGAAACAAATGGCCTCGAGATGAAACAATGCGATGCACCCGTGTCAAAAAGAACTTTTGCAGGAATATCGTTAACAGGAAGGTTACCCATGATCACATCTGGTGAGTCCTCTGCCTGAGCTGCATTCAGCAAGTTGACCTTGGCAGACTTGGTGTTATGCTTGACCACAGCTGTACTTGCCGATCTCACAGGAGGAGGAGGAGGAAGACGCCTCTGGTTGAAACACTTGTTGGCATAGTGACCCTTCTGTTGGCACTTGTTGCACGTGACCTCTGAAAGCGGACGGTGATACGGAGCACTCAATCTTGGAGGTTGAGACGAAGTCTTGTTCTGAAAGCCAGGGTTGGGTGGGTGGGAAGATCCACTGCCGCCTTTGCTCTTCTGTTGATACGGCTGACAGAACGGAGGAGGAGGAAGCTAATACTTATGCTGCTTGGCCACTTGAGTAGAGGAAGAAGGAGTAACATCTCTGACTCGCTTCTTGGAAGCATCACACCTCAGTTGAGCAGCCTCTTGCTTCAATGCCATGTTGTAGAACTCATCGTATCTCAAGGGCTCGAAGAGGAGAAGAGCTAGCTGAATTTCTTCTCTGAGACCACCCCTGAACTGGTATATCATGCTCTTCTCATCAGGTACGTCCTGCTTAGCAAAGCGGGCGAGCTTCTGAAACAACTTGTTGTAGTCATAGACAGACAAAGAGCCTTGCTTCAGGTTGCGGAATTCCTTATGCTTGCTTTCAACCACGCTCTGAGGAATATGATGAGCTTGGAAATCTTGACGGAATTCATCCGAAGTGATAACACGTCCACCTCTGGAATCCTTGTACTGCTGGAACCATTCTGCAGCTTGATCTTTGAGTTGGAAGGAAGCGAACTTGACAAAGTCCTCAGGCCTGATGTTACTGCACTCGAAATGCTTGCACAGATCCACAAGCCAATCGTCAACATCGGTTGCCTCAACACAATTGCTAAAAGTCTTTGGCCCATTAGCAAGGAACTGGTTGAGTGTAGCAAAGTGATTCTGATTGTTGCCTTGGTTCCCTTGGTTGCCTTGATTGCGCTCTTGAAGAATTTGCATGATCAACTGCGTGTTTGCATTGGTTGCGGCCATCACAGCTTGCCATGCCTCCGGAGGAGGTGGAGGTGGTGGCGGATCAGGATTCGGAGTCGTGCGTGTTGGAGGAGCCATCCTGAAGAGGTTGACATCCATTAGGACATTGATAGACAAATATTGAAGCTGAATCCAACGGAATGAAAATTGCAACATATAGTCTTCACATCCGAACAAAATGAACGAATGCATTCCTCTTGAAATGGTCACATCTCCATAAATTGAGAAGCCACTTAGAATTAAGGTAGAGAAATAAATCAACAAGGTACGGATCAAGAACGAATACTCGATAAGAAATCCCAATCTCAAACCAAATATCCATGGAAGAAGAACTAGAGCTACTAGAATTCCCACCTATGAAACTCCCGAACCTTTCCGGTTATGCAATCAGGTATTGGGGATACAGGGGAAGCATAATATCTCACCCAAATCTAGCAAATCCTACATCCAGCTGTATCCATCCTTCAACACATAACCAAGAAAAACTTCGGAAACCATCTACCTCAACCTTCGAAAAGCATCCGTTATACAAGTTATGGCGATACTCCCGAACTCCCGCCCCAGTACTGGGTGGCGTCGAGGTTATCTCACCAATGAACTGCATAAAAGAGATTTTCTATGTCGGCGTACTAAACTCAGGTATTCCAGAACTGCAACGATAAAATTATGACGACAACACCTCAGAGCTCAACTCCCCGGGACACTTCCACAAAACCCCTGACAGGAGGCACCAAGACAATGTTCTCATCATAACAACATCGGAACGATTCCAAGATACCCGCGTGATCCTAAATTTTTTTTTAGTGAAATTTGAGAAGAGAAGAGTCAAAACTCTACGTCAGGATGCCTTACCAGAGCGATGAGGAGACTGGGAAGTAAAAAGAATTCCTAAACTCTCCGATATATAATTCCTAAATGACTCAAAACATTTTCTAGACACAACTGGGCCGCTAAAATGATCAAGCAATGGGGCTCCTAAGGTCGGGGAAGGCTCTGATTACCAACTTGTAACACCCTTGATGCGACTATATCTCCCACATGTCGAGGCACAACTTAGAGGCATAATCGTATTGAAGGCATATGTCGCAAGTTAGGCAATCTTCACAACATCCCATGTAATATATATGTAATAAAAGGGGAGATAACATAGTTGGCTTACACTCGCCACGTCAATCAAGTACATAAATAACATTACATCAACCAAACACTCATGGCCCGACTACGGCGCCAAAATAAAAGATAACCCAACATGCGACACGGTCCCGATCACCCCCAACTGGGCACCACTACTGATCATCAGGAAAGGAAACATAGTATCATTGAGAGTCTTCGTCGAACTCCCACTTGAGCTCAAACGCATCACCTGGAGCAGAATCATCGGGCCCTGCATCTGGTGTAATAGTAATCTGTGAGCCACAGGGACTCAGCAATCTCGCAGCCTTGCGATCAAGACTATTTAAGCTTATAGGTAAGGCAGGGTAAATATAGGTCGAGCTGCAGCAAGCGACTAGCAAAATATGGTGGCTAACTTATTCGCAAAAGAGAGCGAGAAGAGGAGGCAAAGCGCGAGCGAGAAACTAGAGAGCAACCTGCGCAAACATTACTCCAACACCGTGTCCACTTCCCGGACTACGCCGAGAAGAGGCCATCACGGTAACACACTCAGTTGATTCATTTTAATTAAGTTAAGGTTCAAGTTATATACAACCGGACATTAACAAATTCCCATCTGCCATAACCACGGGCACGGCTTTCGAAAGTTCAAATCCATGCGGGGGAGTCCCAACTTAGCCCATGACAAGCTCTCACGGTCAACGAAGGAATAGACCTCCTCCCAAGACGTTCCGATCAGACTCGGTATCTTGGTTCTTCAAGACACTTCGACAGGTTAAAACAAGACCAGCAACACCGCCCGAATGTGCCGACAAATCCCGATAGGAGCTGCACATATCTCGTTCTCAGGGCACACTCAGATGAGCCAGACGTCGGGTAGGCCAGCCCAGAGTTGCCCCTGGTAGCCCCGGACATCGCTCGGTGGGACCAACACTCAGAGGAGCACTGGCCCAGGGGGGCTAAAGTAAGATGACCCTCGGGCTCCGGAAACCCAAGGGAAAAGAGGCTAGGTGGCAAATGGTAAAACCAAGGTTGGGCATTGCTGGAAAAGCTTTAATCAAGGCGAACTATCAAGGGGTTCCCATTATAACACAACCGCGTAAGGAACGCAAAATCCGGGAACATAACACCGATATGACGGAAACTAGGGCGGCAAGAGTGGAACAAAACACTAGGCGAGAGGCCGAGCCTTCCACCCTTTACCAAGTATATAGATGCATTAAGATAACAAGATAATATAATGATATCCCAACAAGTAAATAAAAGTTCCAACAAGGAACGGCCTCCAATCTTCACCTGCAACTAGCAACGCTATAAGAGGGGGCTGAGCAAAGCGGTAACATAGCCAATCAACGGTTTGCTAGGACATGGTGGGTTAGAGGTTTGACATGGCAATTTGGGAGGCTTGAAAGCAAGTGGTAGGCATCGTAGCATTGGCATAGCAAAAGAGCGAGCAAACTAGCATAGCAAAGATAGTAGTGATTTCGAGGGTATGATCATCTTGCCTGCACAGTTGTCAGAGTTGACTGGATCCTCGAAAGCTAACTCAACGGGCTCCTTGTTAGTGAACTCATCTCCCAGCTCTACCCAAACAAGACAAACAAGCAACAAGGACACAATCAACCACGTGCAAGGATCAAACAATATGATGCAAGGATGGTATGCTATGCGGGATGCGATGCGGGATGCATATGCAAGATTTGACAAGGGATGCATGAATCTGGCCTCAACTTGGGAATCCAAGTGCGCCACTGGAAATATGAGATGAAATCGCTTGAAAACGATATAAAGAACGTCGGAATCGGAGCTACGGTTTGGAAATGGCAAGCGTTTCAAATATGACACCGGTCCGCGATTTACAGCAAGTAGCCATCTAAATGCAATGAGATGAACATGCTACAGCACACAAACATGACAACAAAATACATGGCAGTGATGCATTCAAGATGCTTAACAAAAGTCTAGCACTGAGCTACGGCCAATTCATCCATTAACAGGTTCAAACAAGCATGATAAAAATGCATATGGTAAACAGATTTCAGACTTAGTGACATTAACACTTGTCTGGAATTTTACATCAGGTAGCTCTCTTTGGAGCAACAAAATTACATGCTACAGGACCTGAACATGGCAAAGTAAAGCATGGCATGGAGCTACTCAAAGAGCTTAACAAAAGTCCCTTAGTGACCTTGAGCCAAAAGGGATCAGAAAATACAATTGCAACCATGTGAACATAGCAAAAACAAAATCAGTTTTCAGACTTAGTGAAAACTGGCACATGCTGAAACATATCTCAAGTAGGCATGTTTACGAGCTCGATGCACTCCCCACGATGCAAGTCATGATAAGCTAAGCATACATCCATCACGAATACACAAAATTCAAGCTAGACATGGCAAGAACAATAGCATAGCATGCACGGATCAACTACACATCATCGGCAAAATTGCAAATGAGTTGACAATCTGCCCAGATTCACGAAGTAGCAAAAGTGGAGCTCGATTGACTCAAGCTAGGGTGCTCCATAATTGCAAACAAAGACATGGATGGATAGAGCACTACAAGATTAACAAAACATCCTTACTGATCATCCTCAAAAGAGGCACGGATCACTAGGAAACAACATGAACATATGGCCATATGAGATAAACAGCTCAAGGACTTAGTGGAATTGCTAAGTCCCTGAAATCAGAATTACCAGGTGCCTCACTTGGCAAGCTTGTGCTAGTCACCACACACATCACAAAAATACATGGGTTGCACCTCTGGAAAGATGACAAAACCCTTAACAAAACATATGTTGAACTCAGGGGCATATCATGCACACAATAATCATGGCAAAAATGACAAAAAGCTAAATGGAGCAGCAGATCTGACAATTATCTCAAGTGGCACTCTTCTAACAGCATTTCGGGCATCAAGATGAACTCAAATGAAAATGCTGCAATCAAATGAAATGATGTACTCTTCTGGATGAACAATTTGATATGCTATATGCCCAAAACGGAGCTACGGTTGCAGAGATATAGCATGATGAAGAAGGGCACATGGATTAGGGACTTAGGGGAAAAAAATGGGGTCAACCCTAAAATTTCAGATCTGGATCGGGGCACGCAGAACGAGGTCCGCCGGAGCACTGTTCGCCGGTGCCGGAGTTCGTCGGAGCCGGCGTGACGGCGGAGAGGCGGCGGGGTCGAGGCTTGTCGCCGGAGCGGGTTCCGGCCGGCGGGTGCGGCGGCTTGGCGAG
>NC_041380.1:266779840-266784854 GCF_002162155.2 Triticum dicoccoides
CACGGCGCCGGCGACGGGCGGCGATGGCGCCACGGTGGCGCGGCGGCGCCGGACTGCGGGGCGAGGGGCGGCGTAGCGAGGCGCCCGGGAGGAGGAGGCGAGGCCCGGGCGCAGGATGGAGGGGGCCGGCCTTGGGCCCGGCGGGCCTCGGCGGCGGCGCGGGCAGGAGACGCCATGTGGCGTGCCCTGGTTCGGCACGGGCGGCGGCGGCGGCTTGTCCGGCCGGCACGGACGTGTCCGGTGCGGCGCGGTAGATTTTTTTAGGGTTAGGGGTGGAGAGGACCCGGAATTTTTGGAGGAGGGGCTAGTTTTATAGGTAGAGGGAGCTAGGAGAGTCCAAATGAGGTGCGGTTTTCGGCCACGCGATCATGATCGAACGTTCTAGATGATGGAGAAGGCTTAGGTGGGTTTTGGGCCAAATTGGAGGGGTGTTGGGCTGCAACACACACAAGGCCTTTTCGGTCCCTCGGTTAACCGTTGGAGTATCAAACGAAGTCCAAATGATACGAAACTTGACAGGCGGTCTACCGGTAGTAAACCAAGGCCGCTTGGCAATTCTCGGTCCAATCCAGAAATGTTTAAACCCCACACACGAAAGAAAGCTAGAAATGACCACCGGAGGAGAACGAAGTGTCGGAATGCAAAACGGACAACGGGGAAAATGCTCGAATGCATGAGATGAACACGTATGCAAATGCAATGCACATGATGACATGATATTAGATGCATGACAAAGATAACAATGCACGGAGACAAAGACCCGAACCCGAGAAAATAAAATAACTTAACACCGAAACGGCAAGAGTTGAAGTACAAATTGGGAAAGTTACATCCGGGGTGTTACAAGATGTTAGGTGGAGGAATCATTATTTTGCGCGTAATGAGGAGGCATTTCCTTGTGTGCGGCCGTGGACCCAGCTGTCAGCCTCTCCACGTACAGTCCACGTCCGATGGATGTCATTCATTGACCACGTTGACCACGGCACGCCGAGAGCACCAGGGCGGCGGACGACGGCGAGGCCTAGGAAGGGAACAACACAGAGCCGGGGAAGACTCGGCAGTGGTTGCCCATGCGGTGGGGAGTACGAGGGTTTACTGGTCCGGCTGCCATCACCGGAAAATAACAGGAGGTGTGGGTGAGTAGAGGAATGGCCCGGCCAGCAATGGAGTAGGGTGGGGCGGTGCAGCCTGTACGGCAGCATAGCCGGCCACGGGAGGCGGGAGCAGGCAGTCCCACCGGCGCTGGTTTGGGCGGCTGGAGCAAGAAGATCAGATATTGAAGAAGCTGCACGACCGTTGGATTAACATCCAACGGTCACTGCTGCTAGAATCATTTGTGGATTAAGTTGACAAAGCCTTTCGTACACGTCAACCTAGTAGATCCACAAGTCAGCCTTCAAATATGTCCCAAACATCATACAACCCAAAATTTCTAGCCAGATTCAAATTAATTTAAAAACTAAACATACCTTAATTTAAATCCAATGAAATTTTACCCGCACAAAAACAATGAAATTCAAAATATCAAAATCCGAAAGAAAAAAAAGTATTTTGGAACTAATTGCCTGTTTGCTGTATTTTTTTCATTTTACACCCCATTTAATATTACTTATAGCCCACTTTTTATTACTTATAGCCCATTTTCTGGGCAAAATGCATCCCTCCTCGTCTTGAAAGATTTCCGGCCCAGCAGGGCGTAGAAACATAAGTAGGCCAACGTTGGTTATTCTTCAAAAAACAAAACAGCTGGGCTAGCCATTTTTAGAAAGGAAAAAAAACAAACTCGGCTGGTCATGTGCTAGACGGGACATAGCTCCTGAATAACCCGGTTGATACCCTTCTCCGTCCCGAAAAAACAAAATTACTGCGCGCGCCGCTGGGTCCCTACTATCATCCTCACCATGTACAGTCATCTCCTTATTCCTCTCGGTTTTTGACCATGTTGACAACACCGGAGGGCGGTGTCGTGGCGAACGAACCAAGGCGGAGGACGATGGTGAGGCCTCGGACGGGAACGAACAGGAGCCAGGGAAGATGCGCAGAGTATTAGGGTGCGATGTGGCCATTATGCGTGCGCGGCAGCACAACCGGCCGTGGGAGGCGGGAGCAGGCGGTCCCGCCGACGCAGGTTTGGCTTTTGCGGCTGGAGGAAGAAGAGACTGAAGAAACACGACAGACGTTGAATGTCAATCCAACGGTCAAGGTTGGCACAATCGTTTGTTGACTAAGCTGACACCAAGTAGCATACTTTTTATATACTAGCACATATGCCCGTGCGTTGCAACGGGAGAGATATTTTTTTACGAGAAGCATCGGAGAGATAATTGATGTGTCCATCAAAACGGTCTCCATAGTGGTGGGGCTACAGAGCGAGGAGCTACGATGATCTCACGGGTCATAATAGTGATGCGGTTGGTCGGAGTGGTGGCCACCACCCAACTTATGCCTTTTTTTCTTTGTGCTGCCACCGTGTCTAGGTTGTGGTTGCCTCCTCATTTTGTGGCCGCACGGCGATCTTCAGGGCATAATTGCTTCGACCACTCTCTCCTATGATGGCGTAACAGATATAGTACAAATTGCAGCGAATCCCGTTTCATTGGTATAATCAACACATAACCAGGTAGTCCCTACTTTACCAGGGTTTATTCTCTGTAATTATTTCAGCGATCACTTGCCCACATATTTTTAGTTAGAGCCAAACCAACATATCCTCTTTTATTTTCATGTGTCCACAATTTCTTTTAATTGTATTCAACAAAAATATTCCTTTTTATTGTCAAATAGCATGTCGGATGCACAACAATTCAAGTCTGGCCAGGCAAGTGGCAGGCACCAAAACGACATGTGTTTGTAAGGCGCGAACGAAAATCCAAAACAACCATTGAGTTGAAGGATCAAACTCATGACCTCAAAAACTCGACCACGTGTTGCTAGCCACTCGAACAAACAACTCCTGCTAACAAATGGCTAGCGCGAATGTTTAATAATATACTATAGCGTACCATTCAAAACATTTTTTTCTCATCTTATTAACTTATCAAAAAATAAATTAATAATTATGATATCTCGAATATTCTTCGAAACATGAAAATTTATTGAAATTCACAAAAAATTAAAAAGATGAACCTTTTATAAGAAATGGAACAATTTGTGAAAATTAAATATGTTTTGAACATTGAAACAATTTTGAAAAACATGTTTTCTAACACAAGCATTACTTTGAATTTGTGAACGTTTCAATAAAAATAAATATATTTTTTAATTTGTATCATTTTCAAGATGCAATTTATTTTGAAAATATCGAACAATTTTGGAAAACATAAAAACAATTAAAATGCGAAAATTTTCTATAGTTTTCAATAAATTCTGGAATCGGAATAAATTCTGGAGATTTTATGAAAATAAATAAAAAACTAAAATTCTGAAAAATTGAATTTATGAAAAAAGGAAAAATCAAAAAGAAACTTGGAAGAGAAAAAACAAAAAGGAAAGATAAAAGAAAAGGGAAAGAAAAGAAAAAGGAAAAAGAAGCAGAACAGAGAAAAAATAAAAACGGGTCATCCCAATACTGGGCGCCATATGCGAAACTTCGTCTATTTTGTGCCCAGTGCGGTAAATAATGGTTCTCAGCTGCATGGACAGGAAATAAGTGGGCTGGGCCTCAGCGCGCGTGGCCACGTACGAAATTTTGGATAAAACTGTTTCTTTTATGGCAGATGGACATACAAAAAATTAGTACCACCTTGGATAGAACAAGAAAAATCGGTGGTGAACGGATGAAAAAAATCGATGAAACACACCTTGCTTTATTAGTAGGTATAGATATAGATAGGAAGAAAAGAAAAACTAGGCTTGTTCGCGTGATAACATTACCGAATTTGCGACCGTTCGATCTTGCGTCGCAACTAAAACTGCAAGGAAAATGCGTTCGTCTGCCGTCCTCCTCCCAGGGGAACGTTGACCACATAAGTGACTAGCACCCTTGGTTTTCAACCGAGAGGTTTGGGTTCAAGTCCTAGGAAATCTCAATTTTGTCCTCCTTCCTTCCTCGCAAAAAAAGAAAGAAAATCAAAGACTTGAGAAGGCGTACAGAACAAGCTAGTGTACCAGTAAAGAGACGTTGCTGAGTTTTAGAAAAAAAAGAGACGTGCTCCTGTACCTGGTTCGAATCCAAACCTAGACTATGAGTATATATGGTGCTATGCTACTCTGCAAGTAATTAAACTGACATATCCAACATTCGCTTCTCCTCTTCTCTACTTACTCTGCCTAGCATCAGAAGCTCTGGCCGCAGCAACCATGTTTGCTGGGTGCTCGTCCACCCGCTCTTCAGCAGGCAACAACTAGATATGCTCCATGTCTCCACCCGTATCATCGCCTGTGGGTCTCATCACACCCCCACCGGCACACGCACCGCAGCCGGTTGTTCATCGCAACCCGCTGCCGTTGGTGTGGCACCACTACTGCAAATCACGCAGAGTCATCCGTCGCATCTCAACCACAATCCTCAACCCTGGACGAGTCTTCTACAAATGCCCGAATCATGGGGTAATAATATGTTTAAGTGTTGTTCTGCTGCTTTCAGTTGCTGATATTTTTAATAGTTTGGTTTATGATCTTCCAATTTGATTCGTGCAGAAAAGGGAAGATTCGTGTGATTTGTATTTCTAGGAAGTTGCTGATGTGGGGGAACACAATTACGCTGATTATTTGGTTAGCCAAGGAATCCCAATACCAGCGGGTTGGGGTGTTGGACAAGTAACTGAAGGAACGGCAGAAGAGGAAGATGAAGAGCAGAAGGTTAAAGATGCAGTTCCTCCGATCATGGCCAAGCAACAGCTGCTGAACGGCCTTGACATCAATGAGGAGATGAAAGAGCTTGTGAAGATAATGGGCAAAATCGATGTGCTCTCTAGGATGATTGTCTCTTTATTTGTAGTGTATGTAGCACTCATGATGTATTCAGTGGCGAGCACTTCGCTGAAACTAGTAATGAATGAAACCTATGTAGCAG
>NC_041380.1:266785107-266789800 GCF_002162155.2 Triticum dicoccoides
TATCCCCTTTTGCTCATAAATAAATAAATAACATAGGCCCTTTTGGTAATAAATAAATAAATTCGCACATGCCCTGTTGGGTCAGCTTTGTTCCCATACGAAGACGTTGAGCAAATTGCAGTCCAACAACAAACTATGTCATCAAATTCAAGTTTCACATCCAAATATGAGTACAACTAAACAACATTGTCATCATGTTTTAGTCGTCATACAATCACCAAACACAAATGAACATACATAACAAGTGATGTTCTCACAACAAAATACTAAACAACACGTTCATCAGGTTTCAGTTGTCATAGCAAACACAATTTCACATAGTTGATAAAAAAACGTTTTCTGACAGGCAAATACGACAAAAGCAATGTAATCATCATCCGAGCAGCAGCGTCAACATCTTCGCCATGTGTATCAGTCTGAATCGTAATTCCCCAGAGTGTCATCTTCTTCTTCATCCTCAATGTCCTCGAACGTTGGCTTCTTCTTGATCAACTCTTGTATGTCCATAGCATGATAGGCAATCTTTTCGCCAGCGTCATTGACGTGATGGTTCTCAAAGATATTAGGAACATCTGTGGAATCTTGTACATCAGGAGCAGTGTAAGCATCATCTTGTTGTGCAACTTCATTAAATGAATTCCTCTGCTCAAACCTTTGCAATACTCTCCAGTCATCGCTACGTGCAAATGTGTCTTCCTGTGTTGCTTGAATTTCCAAAATAAAAGGCTCGTTGGTCTGGTACGCCGCCTTGACATTGATGGATTTGAAATAATCATCAGCTCTGGGTTTTGCGATCCTGGAAAACAGGTTATACCAATGACAACACAATAGAACCACACACCGATGATCCTCGAAACTGGAGATATACTGCAACTGAACAATGACTGTTATGTTAGCATACATTTCAGTTGTCTTTATGCCGTACGTATCCATGCTCATGATGGCACTATTTTGTGTCTTCCTGCCTTCGTTGTGTGCAAGGGTGTTCTAGCGCACATCTCCAACAACGCAAGATTCATAATGTCTTACCCGAGTATCAGGACCCATTGCTAGTGCGTAAAGGGCATCATCAACTGCCGGCCCATCCTCCCGCATCTTCTTAACTTATGGTTAGAAAATAGACAAGCTAATCATCTTATGTACTCAATATATTAAAAAAACTGACAGTGCAATTCAAAAGCTTACATGGCTCTTGAGCCATTTTGCAAATCCTGCCATAACCAGTTTGTCAATGTTTCTTGGATTTTGCGGCAGTAACTCCTTTTTGTAGATGCTGCACAACATAGTGATCGCGTCAAACATCTAAATATATAAGAATGTGCTGGAAGTTTAGTAGATTATGATGTATAAGCTACAGTACTTAGCACTTACTTGATATAAGGTAGTATCTCAGGACAATTATTCAACAAATACCAAACCATTTTGCCCAAATCTTTAGGTTTGTCCTCTTGTCGACTCTTCCCTGTAACTCGAACAGAATAATCGAAAACATTGAGCCCGGGATTGTCTTCACCCACCTCTTTGCTAAGCTGATCAGCTGTTTCAATGTATTTTGAGAAGAATGTCCACGCTTCTGTAGCAATGTAGGCCTCTGCAATGGAACCCTCGGGTCTAGCTCTATTCCTAACATAACCATTGAAAGTGTCGAGCCGCCTTTCAGTAGGGTACATCCAGCCATACTCTACTGGACCTCTAAGTAGTGCCTCATCAGGTAGATGAACAACCAAATGCACCATCACATCAAAGAAGGTTGTAGGATATATCTTCTCAAGGTCGCATAGGATAGTTGGTATCTTGTCTCTAAGATGTTGCAAAGCATCTACCCTGATATTTGTACTACAGAGTTCCTTGAAGAATTGTCCCAACTCTGCAACTGCTCTGTATAAGTCTGGGCAGCCCAATCCTCTAAGGATAACAGGTATTACCCTTTGAATAGGACGTGGCAGTCATGAGCTTTCAACCCTTGTACCTTGTTTCCTTCTGCACTAACTCTCCTTTCAGGGTTGGAAGCAAATCCATGTGGGATCTCACACGTAACAGGACCTCGCAGAATTCTTTTCTTTTTGCCTTGTCCAAGACGTACACAGCTGGTGCCATATCCCGTGGTTTACCTTCATCTTGCACCTACAAATCCTTTCTGATACCCAGGTGTGTCAAATCAATCCTAGATTTTGAGGTATCTTTCGTCTTGCCTTCAATATTAAGAAGTGTGTCGATAATGCTGTCACATATATTTTTCTTGATGTGCATCACATCAAGATTATGCCATAGATCCAAATCTTTCCAATACTCCAAGTCCCACAAAGTGGACTTGCGGGTAAACAATAATCTCTCTTATGCCCTGCCACGCTTCCTTTTCCCGCTACAATTATCAGGATGGTTTCCTAGTGTAATATGCCTGACCTTCTCTAATTCCACTTGCAACTCATTGGCGGTGAGCCTCTTTGGAGCATTGTGGTTTTCATGCTTTGCATTGAACACATGTCTTCGGTATTTTGTAGGGTGCTGCTTGTCCTTGGCAAGGAAACGGCAGTGTCCAATGTAACAGATCTTGCTAAGTATTGCGTATGACAACCGATTCCTGTCACAATGAACACATGCATTGTAACCATGTGTCGTTCACCCTGACATAGTTCCCAAAGCCGGATAATCATGGATGCACCAAATTATAACAGCACGCAGAAAGAAATCAATTGGTGGGCTGCTATATAGGTCTTGAGTGAGAACACCCCTCCATAGCTGTTAAAGTTCCTCCACAAGAGGCTCCATGAATAAATCAAAATCCTTTCCAGGACTTTTTGGACCTGGGATGAGCAAGGCCATCATGTAGTTTGATTCTTTGGTGTAGACATTTAGAGGCATGTTGTAAGGGATAACAAGCACTGGCCACACGCTATATGTGGCGCTCTGGTGGCCAAATGGGTTAAATCCATCTGAAGCTAAGCCAAGTCTAATGTTTCTCAGGTCAGCAGCAAATTTTTTGTGTTTCTGATTGAATCTTTTCCACTCATTACCATGTGATGGATGGCTCATTACATTCTGATCTCTGTACTCCTGGTTCCTAGAATGCCACAGTACATCCTCTCTTGTTTCAGCATCATGAAACAATCTCTGCAATCTTGGTGTAATTGGAAAATGTCTCAGAACATTATGAGGAATCCTCTTCACATCATCGCCATCTTTCCATCTTGATGATTTGCATTTTGGGCATTCGCTTAAGTTGGCATAATCCTTCTGGAACATAACACAATTATTCTTACAAACATGGATCATATCATATCCAATTCCAACTGCATGAAGGAAATTCTTTATTTTACTGTAGGTGTGTGTCAGCTCAGACGCATCTGGGAAAGCTTTGTGGAAAGCAGCCAACATCGCATCGAATGATTTGTTGGTTATCCGCTCAGATGTCTTTACCTGAAGAAAGGTGACCATAGCTGAGAATACTGACAACTTATTTCCTGGGGTGACAACCACGTTGCATTGTTCCAACATGCGGGCCCATTGTTTTTCTTCTACAAGTGAAAGTTCACAAAATGCACGAGCATTTCGTAGCATTGTTTCAATGTTGGTCAAACTCACTGGCTCCGCCACCACCACCACCTCGCTCCTCCTCTTCCACCTGAGCATCAGGCAGATCAAGATGCTGATCTACTGCTTCCACATAGTCAGTAACATTGACGTTCACAGCTTCACCATGATAAACCCACCTAGTATATGTGACCGACATCCCATACAAGTGTAGATGATTTTGCACAGTTGACTGGGGTCTTGTAAGAATTCATACAACTGCTACACGGGCAGAGCACATCTGATTTCGGACCACCGTACTCAGCTCTGATAAAGTTCATGAAGTTTTCAACCCACTCGACATATGCAGCGGAGAATCTTTGAGCAGAAGTTATCCAAGTCATGTCCATCTGTTAGACATAAAAATTAGTTCTTCTACTAGATATTACAGGAGAAATATATATGCTTTTTTATGAAGTCCAGAAAAAAATACCTAGGTCGATGTCTAAAGCTATGCCAAGGTATTTGGACGAGCACATCTAAATAACGAAATATATTTAAAGCTAATTTAGCAAACAGATTTGAGTGCTAAATTATGGCAGGCTGTTTCAGCAGTCAATGAGGCCGAGCACACAGCCATCAAACTATCGAAGGCCATCGCAGCAACAAAGATCGAGTATAAAATGGTGTAGAGCTATTTCACCTAACAGATTGGCTACTAGACCATGACAATCTACGTCACAATAAATATATGGCAGGCTATTTTAGCAACTAATCGGGCTTGGCATGCCATCTCAGCTAAGCAGATTGAGTGCAGAACAGGGCAAGGAAGCTTCTTAAGCAGAGCATATTGACTGTAAACTACTTCGGCAAGCAGTGAGATTAACAATGTCTATCAGCTAACATTCAGCGCTACACCGACATGCATGGGGCCTCAGTCTAGAATGCGCATACCGTGGGAGAAGCTGACCGCCGTGTGTCTCCACACGAACGTTGCCAGCGGTGGCAGTGCTGACTGCCGTGCGCCTCCACAAGAACGTCGCCAGTGGTGGCAGCGCGGCTCGAGGATGGCAGTCTACGAGAGCGTACTGTGGGAGCGAGAGGATCTACGTGCGTCCCCTCGACGAACCGCGGCGCCGATGTATCGGTGCGGCGAGGAGGGCGGCTTTGGCGGAGCGAATGG
>NC_041380.1:266790287-266814002 GCF_002162155.2 Triticum dicoccoides
GCGCGGTGGGTGGGGGGAGTTTGGCGCTTGGTCGGTTTCTCCAAGTGCAGTCCCACGTGTTAGTGAAGAGGCAAGCCAAAGCACGTTCCGTTTGCGTGAGCCGTGTGCAGGACCGAATGTGTGTGGGGTGCAATGCGACCGCGACAGGGGTGCTGTGAGTGTACCCCCTTTTTCCTTTTAAACTAGGTGCTTCGCCCCCTCAAAAAAAACTTAGTGCTTAGCGTGATCCATCGTACTACTACTAGTAATCCGGTAATCCCGACTAAAACGGTGCGGCCAGGTCTTTTCCCGCGCGATATGCTGGGAGGTTGGCTTAGTTGGTTTTTTTGGACAAGTAATGCTACACCTACGTAATCCCAGTTACGTAATTAACGTAATGTGAAACGTGTGAGCTGTTGATTGTAGATTGGGGGAGGGAGGGGCCCGCCACCATGAAAATTAGGGAGGAGAGAGAGAGAGGCAATTTACGTTAACCCTTTCATAGGTTCCTGTAGATGTAGAAAGATGTGAAATGCGTGAATGTGTAGTGGACATACTATTGGAGTGCCTAAGATAAATTGTGTATGTAGACCCTATGTGTTTATTTACTTCGCATGTTAGCTTTGTCTTGGTTCAATAAAAAGCAGAGTTGGTGATGATAGTGTGCCTGCCATCCTGCAATATAGGCTATCCGATCTATATCTAATGGATAGGAAGGAAACTATGACAATTTACCCGCACTCCTCTCCACATTTGCAGATAAGGCCTTCCCTCGTTCATCCTTTTCTCCCACAAGATCTTGATGTTCCGTGCAACGCACATGCATCTTGCTAGTACTCCTACAATATACTATATTATTGTGAAAGTTCATATACACCGGCCGAGATTAATGCAAACACGACAGATTTTCATTACATTTCGAACTTTTATAGGACAGAAAAATAAAAGAAACCCGACCCTAAACCTATTCTTCGGCGGCGACTGACGTCCTCCATCTGCGATCTCCATGTACCGGGCGGGGTTCAAGACAAAGGTGTTGTCTTCAGCGAGGAAGAGTAGAACACGGGAGACGGACCGGCCAGCTGGCACACCATGCCCTGCCACCTCCCATGCCCTACTCATCCTCAGAGGAGTCCCCGACCTCGGCCGTGCTGGACGTTGGATGGCGGCAAGTAGGACGCATGGCTGACGGTGCTCCCGTCGTCGGCCACCATCGTGGCCACCGCTTTTGCGGTCGCGTCCGCGTCCGGCTATGCCGCTATTGCGTCGTGAGCGGTGACTTGAGCGAGGGCGGCGACATCGAGCTTCATCCCCGAAGATAAAGCTCTCCCACAGAGAGTTCGCGCTTGCGGTCTTGGCTGATGTGGTGCCAGGTAGCAGGACGATGCGCTATGGTGTGGAGGTTAGCTGGGCATTGCCACTTTAAGTAGCGCATTCCGATGAGGCCAAAGCGTCTGGGCGCGTCATTAAGTCGTCGGAGTTTGTTCCTCAGGCACCGAGCCTATTAATGATGACATACGGGCGAACGGCATGAATGCGGGCAGCTGACGCCGGCTGGGAACGCACCGCGCGACGGCGCGAGGGACGAGGGTTTTTGGTGTGCCAGGGTAGTCAGCTGGGGTCATGGCAACATTGGAGATGCCCTTTGCTCACATGCGACCCCACATGTCATTCAAAAAGCAAGATGACCCGACATGGTCTCAGGTCCTGGGGATGCAGTTGGCCGCGCTACACCACTCCACGGACGCGTCGTGACACGCGCGCACTTCGGCGCCCCATGCATCCTTGACGAGACGGGTGTTGATCTGCTGGTCGTGCCATGGCGCTAACATCACCCTTGGCACACTGAAACCGACCGTGTCCAGCGACGATGAGCGTGTCGCTCACCATGGTCGCCCTGTCCAGAGGCGGTGCTGGAGCTGCGCCACATTGCTGGCCCCCATGACCCACTTGAACGGTTGCCGGTGGCGAGGAGGTCATGGGCCAGCTCCTCCATTGGACCAGTCTATGCCACGTCGTCCCGACAGGTGTGCCCACATGTCGGTTTCCCTGTTTTCCCAGCCATATTTGAGCGTCAGTGCTCCGCGTTGCGCTTTAGGCATAGAACAGGTGGTTTTTGTGCCCTGGTTCAAATGTGGTACTGTACCAAGTTGTTACCCTAGCCCCAAGTGTGGTGGTTTTGGGTACGGTGCCACCCTTTTCCTTTTCAAGTAGTGAAGCGTAACACTTGATTAAGTAGCCAGATGGTGTGGTAAATGTATGTGAATGACTATTTGAAAGAATAATTGAGGTTTGCCCGGTCCGTGCCCGCATTTAGGGGTCCAACTTACCATGTTCCGGCAGTAGTAACTATACTAGTCCCTGCGTACTCCCTCTGTTTTTATTTACTCCGCATTTTAGCTTTGCTCAAATTCAAACTTTGTAAAATTTGACAAAGTTCATAGACAGAAATAATAACATATACAATCACAAATCAATACCATTAGTTTCATTATTGAATATACTTTCACATCATATATATTTGCTATTGTAAATGTTCATATTTCTACTCTTACTAGCAAGATGCCCGTGCGTTGCACGTAACATCAAGATGCATTTGTATGACTAGTTTATCTTGTGAGAGAAAAGGATGAACGAGGGAAGGCCTTATTTGCAAATGTGGAGAGGTGTGTGGGTACCTTTTTGCAAAATTGCCACAGTTTCCTTCCTATCTGTCATATAAATCGGACAACCTATATTGCAGGATGGCAGGCACACCATCATCACCAACTCTGTTTTTTATAAGAGCCCGTCCGATTTATATCTAAGGATAGGAAGGAAACTGTGGCACTTTTGCAAAAAGATACCCACACCCCTCTCCACATTTGCAAATAAGGCCTTCCCTCATTCATCCTTTCTCCCACAAGATAAACTACTCATACAAAGGCATCTTGATGTTCCGTGCAACGCACGAGCATCTTGCTAGTGTACAGAAAAAGCAGAGTTGGTGATGATGGTGTGCCTGCCATCCTGCAATATAGGCCGTCTGATCTATATCTAACGGATAGGATGGAAACTATGACAATTTACCCGCACTCCTCTCCACATTTGCAGATAAGGCCTTCCCTTGTTCATCCTTTTCTCCCACAAGATCTTGATGTTCCGTGCAAGGCATGGGCATCTTGCTAGTTTTCTATAAACTTGGTCAAATTTTATGAAGTTTGACTTTAGTCAAACCTAATATGCAGAGTAAATAAAAATAGAGGGAGTATCTTACTCTGTGACCAAGACGGAAGGGAAAACGAGACAACTTATTGTTTATTTGAGCCGTTCAAGTATAATAATGTGGCGTTGCTTATTTCTCATTCCTCTCCAACCCTCTTCTCCATCGATCATGCTGCCCTCCGGTCGAGTCCATCCTCCCGCATGCGTCATTTGAACATTCCGCCGAGTATCATTCGCTTGTATTTCCAATGTTGTAATTTGTACGACATGCATACAAACAAACGGTTCATTTAAAGTTTCACTTTGCCTCCACTACGTGTCGCTTCCCATCTTAGTATTGGCATCCCATTCGGTTCATGCCCCGACGCATCTTGACGAGATCGATTGATGTTTGAGAGATCAATTGTGCGTCGTGCAAGGAATAAAGGTTTGGTCTGTTTCTATGATAGTATGATGGAAATGACCCGGGGGGGAGTCTGCGGGGATCAGAGGGAGTATATTGTATGTTCATAAGCGAAACGAACATATTGTACCCACCCTAGTCCTCTTTCAATCGATCTCCGGACCCCGAGATGAAATCGAGATAAAACGAGTGGGTGCATGTGTGATACCTAAGGCAGATTCAAAATTTTGAACCGGTGATCATATCATCCGCAAATCGTATATAAAGGGTATTCAATGTTCGTTTCGCTTTTGAACGTACAATATACTCCCTCCGATCCTTTTTAGTTTACATATAAGTTGTATGTGTAGTCAAAGTATCTCTACTTTGATCAAACGTATAAAAAAAGTATCAACATTCAACAACGCCCAATCAATATTGTTAGATTCGTGCGTACTCCTGGATTTGTATTCAAACAGAGATGGTTTCCAATTTGTTTTCAACCACGTGAATGTGCTTGTTCTCGTGCATGCTCTTCCTATTAGGATTTCGCCACGTATAGCCAGTCCAATAGTAACTTTTTAAGCTCCCTGTCCAATAGTACTAGTGGAGTACTGACAACATCTATAGTAGAGTATGCAGTGCTCATAGTACTCCCTCCTTCCATTTATATAGGGCCTAAGAGCAAGTCTAATAAGGCCTAGTCAGCAGGCTATAAGACTTGTCATGTCATTAAAATCCTACTTGGAGGAGTGAGAAGAGAGGAGAGAGAGTGAAGCAGGCTCTTATATTCTACAGCCCAGCCATAACACATAGATCAAGAAAAAAAGTATGCATGCAACTCTCTTCCAATCATATACCTTGCTCATGCAAATATTAAATGCTTAGAGCCAACCTAATAGCCATTAAGAGCTAACTTACATGGCACTTTTGCCGATGTGAAGGAGAGAGATGTGAGACTAGCCACAATGGGAGTAACTTCAGCAGTAACTTCGAGTCCAACTCAACAATTTTGCTTATGTGGCAATGAGTTAATGAGGAGAGAGATAGTTTCAGTAACTTAGCTAGTTACTGTAACATCACATGTCCCAATGCAATATGAGTCTAAAACCTAATAAATGAAGATTTGCATGTTACCACACTTATGTTACTATCCACTATGAAGGTAGTAACATAGTCTAGGGATATGTGTATGTTACTCTCCATTGTGGTAGTCTGAAAAAGTAAGGGGAGTGAGCTCTCATGCAAGAGCCTAGCTATATACGCATTCCTAGGTAAATACAATAAATATGAAGAAAGAGATAGTAGAGAGGAGATGGAAAAAAGTACTAATACAATAGCCAACCTTTTATATTATTTTTTGCGGGAAATAGCCAACCTTATAGCCCACACTATTGTATGAGTGTATATAGATGATGGCTATAGATGACATGTTAGTTCCTTATAGCCATCGACTGGCTATATTATTAACCATGCTCTAATGCGTTTTTAAAACCGCCTTTGACTATTGACAAGATTAATAGTACATGAGATGCATAATGTGAAAATTATATCATTGGAAGCTCCTTTCACATACGAATTTGACTGTATGCTTTGTGTAAGTTGCATGTCATATATTATTACTCTAACATTTGGTCAAAGTTAGCCTCGAAAAACGCATTAGGCCCTGTAGATGGAAGGAGGGAGTAGTAGTGGAAGTTTATCCTCTGACATAGGATCCCTGCCTTCACTACAAAAAAATACACTTCCGTGATGATACGTGTTTGTCACAGTAGGTCGCATTTTTTGTCATGCATGTACATCCATGACAAATTTATGACAGAATCAAGATAGTCATACCTGTGCTGTCATAGAAGTGTTCCATGACATTACCAAAATTATCATCACGGAAGTGTCCACTTCCATGACGATAAATCGCGCGTCACAGAAGTGCTTTCGTCAAGGGTGACCAACACGTGGCATCCACCGTAACGGAACGCCATTAAGCTATCGGGTCGAGTTTTGGATCTGATAACCCGTTAACAGACCCGACCAATGGGAAATTTCCACGTGTAAAATTCTTATTGGCCGGACGAAACACGTGTCAGCTCGCCAGTGGGTCAGATAGGCGCCTATGATATGTCGACACGTGGCACGGCCCAACAGAGGCCCATTCCCGTGAAAAGGCCGGCCCGTTTGACTTGGTCAAAAGGTGGCGGGCTGGCCCATGGAAAGCCTGTTAATGGCTTGTTCGCATATAGCCCAATTACAGCCTGCTAACCCAAGGCCCGTTACGCCCTATCCGAATTAGGCCCAGTAGCGTCATCTGGGCCATCCAATATGATTCCAGCCCGTTTTCACTTCTGGCCCATGACGTCTTTCGGCCCATATGAGGCCCTATGTAACTCTTGGCCTATTAACGGCCCGTGGTGAAACCGGCCCGTAATGAACAGTGTATCACTTTACACCCATTAATGGCCCGTGGTGAAACTGGCCCGTAATGAACAGTGTATCACTTTATACCCATTAATGACCCATTATTCCGTTGGGCCATTTCCAGCCCATGTTATCTTTCGGCCTTCTCAGAGCCCATTTATTCTTGGGCTCATTTCCAGCATTCATTTACTTACGACCCGTTAATGTCATTTTCTGCTTGTGGGCCAAATTCAGCCCGTGGTTACAGTCGGCCCGTTTGTGGTCCGTTAATATGTTGGGCCGTTTTCATAGCGTCATCAAATACGGCCTATTAACGATGGCCCATTACGGTCGGCCCATGAACAGACGATTCCAACTCTAGCCCGTTTACGACCATAATGTGGCATGTTATTGGCCCATGTTTGGCCAATCGATCATATGGCCCGTATAAGGCCCATTGATGATACGACCCGTAGAAGGCCCATTGTTTCTATGGCCCGTAGAAGGCCTACTGTTTCTAAGGCCCGTAGAAGGCCCACTATTTCTACGGCCAGTAGGAGGCCCAGTGTCACTACAGTAAATATTAGCCCATGGTTATTGTGGCCTAGTTTTAAAAAATAGGTTATTGCAGCCACTAGTTAACCGCGGAAAAAGAACTGCAATGACTACAAGCAAACAAATAAACAGGACAACAAGGAAATAAATAAGCAAGCAACTAACGCTAGGCTATCACGGCTATTACACATATTACATCCACTGGGCATCAAAGTTCACCACCAGTGCAAATATAGGGAACAAAGCAGCATATCATATACACTGGCCGTCAAAATTTGGCCACCAGTGCAAATAAACACGGCAGCAAAACAAGAGCATAACTGAAACAACTTCAGAAGAGCTCAAGAAACGTTATCCTGGGTATCCACCATGCTGGCAATAAGCTTAGCAAGCTGATTAGCTTTGTCCTGTTTGGCGCTAAAATCCTCCAACGCTTGCTGTTGCACCAGAAAGTATGCATATGAATGCTCTAGGGACTTCCGCAGTCCTTCCGCTTCTTGTCGCAGCACAGCTGATCGATGTCTTTCAGCTTGTAGTTGAGACTCAAGAAACCGAACTGATTCAGACAGTGAGTTTGAATAGCTTGTG
Source organism: Triticum dicoccoides (assembly GCF_002162155.2). Lineage (NCBI taxonomy): Eukaryota > Viridiplantae > Streptophyta > Magnoliopsida > Poales > Poaceae > Triticum > Triticum dicoccoides. The sequence goes on from NC_041380.1 coordinate 266,797,390, forward strand.
CAAGCGGTAGTAGCCAGTAACTCCAACACTAAACCAAGACAGGATGTGTCACTATCCTGAACCTTATCTGCATTACTTCCTTTACCGTTGCTTAATAAGGCACTCTTCCCCAATATTCTGTCAGCATTCTAAAAGAAGAAACAAGCAGACACATAACAAGTTTAGCATATACTAGTATATGAAACTCATTTCGGTGAACCAGTTCATTAGTAAGGTGGATAGGATTAAACTACCAAGTCTTCTATTGCCAAGTACTAGTACATAATAAAAGCATCAAACAAACATATATCTATGTCCTATGGTAGCAATGGAATCTTAAATTAGAACAGTTGTTCTTCAGGTTTAGGCACTTGTTCTACATGAACAGAGTACAGTAAGACGCAAGAATATAATACTTAAAAATAGAAAATGAGCTCATAGACCTTACCACATTCTTGGTTCGGGACCAGTACAGAACAATGCGTTCCTAGTCATCGTCCAGTAAATGTGTCTCAGGAGAACATAAGGGAATTTGATGAGTTTCTTTGCCGGTGAAGTACGTTTTCTTCAGGTAATTCCGATACTGCCACCAAGCATTCTTGAAGATAGTAGAGGTATTAGCAGAGGTTACCTCATCCTGAGTTTCCAAATCGGTCCTTCTCTATAGAGAAAAATGGGAAAATTTGCTGTATTATAACCATCATGGAGGTAGGATGTATGGGACGAAGCAAAGTAATTGCCATGAATAACATTACTTACACATAACTCCTGGACAAACACCTGCAACTGGCATTTTCCTTCATCTTCAGTATAATATTTCCAAGATGGGAAGATACGCACATACGATTTAACAACATCAAATGCGATAGATGCTAAACTATGACTAGCTGGTTGTGCTTCCTCCGCAGGAATAGGCGTACTAACTGGTGGAGTTGGGGTTCGCCGTGATAGTACTGGCCCTTTGGGCACTGGAGCTGCCTTACTAACTGCTCTTGTTTGGGAGCTCTGTGGTGGAGATGGTGCTGTGTCAACAGGAACTGGGTTACTATTGGCTGGGGTTGGGGTTAGATTGGGTGAAGCTGGTTCTCTGTCCATCGTAGTAGGGGTACTATCTGCGAGAGTTTGGGTTATGTGTGGTCGGGCTGGTTCTTGTGCATGTACAACCGGGGTGCTATCTCCACCAAGAGGTAGCACTGTTTTATTTGAAGACCGTGTTTTTAGTCCGCTAGATACTGGCATCACCCGCTCCAATTCAAATGGCTGATAAACAGGAAACATAGTTGAATGTACAGACATTGTATGAGAGACAGATGCAATAGATAGTGTGGAAAAAAGAGGGCATGAAATAGTTGACATGTATATTGTTTAACTAAAATGGATAGCATGACATAATTTCACATATATGATGTCTATCTAAACTGGATAGCATAGCATAACATAATTCGGAGATATGATGAATAACTAAACAGGATCGCATGACATAATTCACCTACATGTTATCTAAGTAATCAGGATTGCATCATTTAATTCACATATGTGATTTATATGCTAAACAGAGGGCATTCGATATGATGTCTGAACTAAGAACATGGTGTTGAATATTGTGTATATGATGTCTAAACTATGCAATGCAAGACACCGTATGCATGATATGAGCAGTATAACCGTGCCAAGTTAGAGGATACACTTCAGTGGGGGAATAGGACTAGTCATATGTCTCTGAATCCATCTCTAAGGAGCTATCGGGACCCAACAAGAGATCTGCTTCGACAGGTAGCACTGTCTGCTCTGAAGGCCTTGTTTTTACTCCAGATTTTTCCATCTCACACCCAAATGGCTGATTCACAGGAAGAGTAGTTTAATGTACAAACATTGTCGACAAATGGAAATGTAATGAAGAAAAGGATGGGCAAGATATCATTCAAATATATGATGCCTGGTTAAATAGGATGGCATTGCACATTTCACATATATTATGGCTGGCTAAAAGACATGAGACTACATAATTCCCATATATGATATAGAAACTAAACAGGTGGCATTACAGAACATGTCTAAACTAAGCAGATGACATATATGATGTCAAAAGTAGGCACTACAAGGCAACATATGCATGATATGACTAACATCATCATGTCAAGGTAGATCAAACACCTTGGGGGTAAATAGGAGTGGTCAGCGGCGTCCGAATCTGCCTCAGAACAGATATCTTCCTCTGGATTACAATCTGGAGAGGGATGGGGAGGGTTTGCCATTGAACCTACCATGGAGCGATGTCTGCATGACATTGTATTGCCGCGCAAAACTCTTCTCTTTTTCTCTACATGTTCAGCATGACTGTGTACAATATCTGACATGCATACGAAAAAATATGGTGAGATTATGTAAGGAGAGCATGCGGAAATTTAGAGTGATGGTAACAACCAGTGGATCGATGTTTTTCCGTTGAACCAAAATAGCCCTAATGGATCGACATGAATGTATAATAATAAGTGATGCAACAAGTGTACAACCTCTTTGCCGTAGCTGTGTCGACCTCAGCATCATTTGGTTGGTCGCTGAAGCAGTTGAGGCAGAGGTGGCTGTCGGAGGTGTGGAGGAAGATCTGAGAAATCTGTAGACGGCGTCCAGGGCACTGCTCTGTTGTCATGGATCATTCTGTCGTTGGAGTAGCTCCGGTGAGCCGTAAGACATCAAGGCTGAAGCAGCACAAGACAGACATCATCAATCTCAAGTGGGATTCTAATAGCATCTCCAATAGATGATGTAAAATTAACATCACCAAAAACCACCTGACTACAACAGATGAGGTAAAAACTGTTGACTCTGAACTTAACTGTCGAAACTAAAATTACTGTGGAATCTGAATGCTACTGTCGAAACTGAATGCAATGGTAGCAGAGAGGCACTTGACATGTAGTTTAGGGAGGGCCTGCAGTTCATCTTCAACCAGCACCCCCTGAGCCGCCAGCCACCACCGGCCGAACCGCCAGCCCCAGCGCCGCCTCGCCGCCCCGAAACAACTCGCCACCGCCGCCCCGGCCAGCCCTCTAGGCCCCCCGCCCCCACCCTGAACCCTAAGATAGATAGTGGGGTACCTCTCTGGCGAGCCCCCGTCCCTGCTGCGGGTGGTTCTTCCTTAACTCCGGCGAGCCCCCCAACCCCTGAAAATCGACTGACCCAAAAGTCGATTCAGTCGACTGAAGTGTGGCTTAATCGAAGCAGATCAGCAGCACGAGCGAGGGGGAGAGCAGCAGCAGCAGCTGGGCGAGCGAGCGATCGAGCGAGAGCCAGAGTAGCAGCGGCAGATCCGGCTGGTATGGCCGCCGCCGCCGAAGGGGCCTCGCACTGGGGGAGAGCTGCCGTGGAGATGTCTCCCGTGGCGCCGGCTTCAAGGTAGCCGCTCCATGGGGGTGCGGGATGGAGCACCATCGGCGCCAGGAGGTCGAGTTAAGGAGAAGGTGCGATGCGATGAGTGTATAACCTCTTTGGTGGCGCTGAGTAGGCCTCGGCTTCGTCCAAGGAGTCGGTGAGGATGTCGCGGTTCCGGTGGGGCAGGTTAAGGCGGCGCTATGGGGATGGAGCAGCCACGATAGACGAGGCGATCGTCGGAGCAGCTCCTTGGAGGTGGAGGACGGGGCGGCTGAACCAGCGGGACAGCGAGATGGACGACAGATCCTCATCCGGGGAGGTGGACGAGGGACGTCAAGCTGTTGCGGTGGACGATGTCGTCGGGGAAGAGGCTCCGGCTGGGCAGCGGTGACGTGGCGGACGGAGGAGGGTGGGGTTTTGTGGCTGGAGCGGAGAGGTTATGGCGGCCTGGGAGTTCGAATGACGAAAAGGGGGCGATGGGAGGGGGTGAAGCATGACTTAGGAATGCGCCTGTCCAAAATGTAGGGTGTGTTACAAAAGTACCCCCCACCGATTTGAACTAGCGGCCCTTTCGGCTCAGGTTTAGAAGGGGGATTTCGTGTGTCGGGATTTGGCAGCTGGAGGGAGTTTTCGCGCGCATTGTAATTTCAGGATAGCAAGGCGCGGGTTGTGAAGGCGCCAGTTTTGGGAGCACGATATCTGAATTTTCGGGATATAATAAGACGCAGGTTGAATTTTAGGGACAAGCCTAACGTGTAGTAATATTGTACTTGTACGTACCAAATCAATTCGCACTTCCCTCAACCAAAAAGAAAAGAAAAAAATAAAACTATTCACACCACACAAAGAGAGAGTCTTGCCCCGTTTTACTATACAAATGCTATTCAAAGCTACTCCCTCCTTCCATCTATATAGGGCCTAATGCGTTTTTCGATGCTAACTTTGACCAAATATTAGAGCAATGATATATGACATGCAACTTACACAAAGCACACCGTTAAATTCGTCTGTGAAAGGTTCTTTCAATGATATAATTTTCACATTGTGCATGTCATGTACTATTAATCTTGTCAATAGTCAAAGGCGGTCTTAAAAATCTCATCACGCCCTATATAGATGGAAGGAGGGAGTATGAATCCATGTTATGTCCGATTAATTTTTTTCGCTTGCTGTATAATGCATGTAACCTACTCATACCAACATTTTAGTGCATTCCAAATGTCTATACTACCGCTGCAATTCGAACTAAATTTGAATTCGTTTCTCTATTTCAATAAGAATCTACAATCATGATTGTTGCCAACTTCAACCATCATAGTTCCCTTGCTATCCGCCAGATATAAATCAGACGGCCTATAATGCAGGATGGCAGGCACACCATCATCAACAACTCCGTTTTTTTCTAAGAGCAGAGATAAAATATATTAAATGTAGTATACCATGTTCATAACCACACCATGTGCATCACCGTTATATATATTCACACATCCGTCGGTTTGAAACACTATGATAAATTCTTCAAATATCCGAATTCGCTTTTTATAATGAAGTATATATGATCTCTATTCGTCTTTTACACCCACACAACCCTCTTATCTTTGTAGCTAGCGCTAACTTTCTCTTGTGCATGCACACGCCCGCATCCCACTCACCCTCCCTCAGCATTCTCTAGCTCCATCGCGCAAATTCGTCTTTTCACTTTAGGTCGTTCACCCACGATGTGTGTAGGCCCCCCAGCTCCTTCTTTACGGCACACATCGATTGATATGCCTCTCTAGCAAGGTGTGCCTAGCACAAGCACAAGCTTCCCCTCTTCTCTTGTCACCGTCCATGCCTCACTCCCACCACTCTTTTCATCATTCTCGTACTCGCACACTCCTCCCCCTCGATATAGTATGCCTCTCGTACCACCTCCTACATGCATCCCTCTCTCTCTCTATCCTTCTCCTCGTGCCTCATTTCCTCCTAACACACACATGCATGTATACCGATCGATCTCCCAACATATACCTAGATCGACTTAAACTACCCCCCATCGATCGATGTACCTCACAAGTTATGTCTCTCCTTTCTCTTACAAAGGGTGATTGATCTTCCTATGTAGTTACGTCTGCTTACCACAGCCGCATCGTCCCCCCTCATCATTCATGCATGCCTCCTGACCCGTCTCTCGCACGCACGTGCACAGACAACAAGCAACCATCTCCTCTCTTATTGATATTATGGGCGTGCCCTCCATTTGTCTAGCAAGCCTATCCCACCATTTGTTAGAAGCAACTCCACTACCACCCCCTCCAACACTCTAGCTCTGTCTCTCTCCCAACCTTATTCATCTCCTGCACATATGCATGGATGCCGATCGATCTCCCTTAATACATGAGGCAGATCGATCTCCTTAATACATGAGGTAGGCCTCTCTCCTCCTCCACACATATACCAGCCATTGTACCTCTATAGTTAATTGGGCCTCCCTCTTCCCCCACCACACACTGATAGTCGAGCGCTGCAGGTAGGTATCCATTCCACAGAGACAAACTGCACATGTCCCATCTCATGTTCCAGGTGGCCAACCACTCTATATCTTTGACGCGGGCACACACAAATTCGATGGCACTCTTTATCGATCACGCGTGCGCGCACACACACACACATCATCCCTCTCTTCGATTCTATGGACACCTCAAGCCAATGATACCTCCACTCTCTTCTCGTGGATCGCCCCCTCTATATATATGTTATATCCAGGACTCTATTTCACACACATTGCATATGTTAAATATTTTGATTGACCCCCCCCCCCACAAAAAAAAACTCTCAAGAACCCACACACTATATCTCTCTAGGTTTGTATCTCTCTCACACAACCCCACGTAGGTGGTGTATGTATACAAGAAGAGAATAGGTGCACCGTGCACGTACTCACGCTTCGTGCCCAGCCACACCCGGACGAGTACACGGTGGAGCTCATTTCTCCGCAGAAGCTGAATTTGTTTTTGAAACATCAAGTGGCTAGAGACTCGAAAACTTATTTGCCCATTAATGACTTGTCAGGCCGGTGGATTTTAGTTTGTACGATAATGCTGCATCCACCTAAAGTAACGAAAGGTCTTATGTAAACTTCCTAGTAATTACCTCTTCGTAGGTGCAGCATTACTCCTAACATTTGTAATATCAGTTTGAAACTTGTAATATTTCTGTGTCCTATTCCTGCGTTTTCAAAATCCTGCGAATCAAACAGGTCCTGAGTTGGTGATGATGTTGTGCCTCCCATCTTTCACCAATAGCCGTCGGATCTAGATCTGACGCATACAAACCAAGCTTCTCCATTTTTGCAAAAAGAAGCCCGCACTTGTTCCCTATTTACAAACAACTCCTTGTCTCTCACAATCAGCCCCATCTCCTCCCCACCACATCTAGGAGTAGAAGGCCATGGAAAAATCTGGCGTGATGGCCGCTGCCGGAGCCGTCCACCCCCAATCTTGGTGTTCCGTGCAATGCAAGGGCATCTATGCACGGGAAATTATGTCAAACAGGGCTAGTTGTAAGCAGGCTAGCTCTACAACCATGATGATAGTGACTGCAGACGGTGAGGCTGACTATGGTATGCCGAACACGGCGCCTATACTCAGGTGTCATCTCCGGCGCAGGGTCTTGTCACTTCACTGTGAGGAGCAGCACGTAATAATTTGACCAACGGGTAGTACAGTGCTAGTACTCCTACTACTACATTGGTAGTACTACTACTACTAGTAGTAGTACCACCGTCTTGATTTAGGAGTACTACCACGTCCATCTGGATTTTAGTATTTGACTAGCAATATCTAGTAATGCATGTCACCAAGAATGTACTACTCCCTCTGTAAATAAATACATGGTGTTTTATTCCTATCGGCGAGAGAACTTAATGTTTTTTTGCTACTCCTAACTAGACTACTAATAGGATTACATGCAATGAACTAAACACTGCATGTCATCTTTGGTAGTCTCAAGTCATTGAAAGCATGCACGGCCCACATCTCTCATTGGTTGATATGTCACCAAATAAGAAACAAGGAGGGAGTCAATGCACCGTGCCTAAGTATTTTGGGATTATTTGGTTTTCGTAAGGCGACTTACACAACATTTTTGTTTACATGCATTAACAATTTATTAGTTAAATCAAAGGTCAAAACTTGGCGCAAAATGCAAAGGGGACCAATAAACCATTAAACATCAAACTTCTCTCGTTTGGCCCCAACTAGAGGTCAGGTGAGATGACTATACTGCACCGGCACGGAGGGGGACGCAGCTTCATTGACTTACGGCAACTTCCTTTGGGTGAATGACACGTGGCCCCAGGGGGTGGCTGGCCCACCTATCATACAGCCAAAGGCAGGTGCAGTAGAGGGACGAGGAGTAGTACGAAACCCTATGCACCTACGCACACTAATCAAGGGTTGAGTGATCACTCGAATCGCAAGATCAGTTGACTAGAAGCTACGCTAGACCCATGGAGGCGATGAGCACGAGCATCAGCCAGCTGTGCCAGATGGTCCATGACGCCGACCCACGGCCCGGCACCGAGGAACATCTCCAGGTAGTATTGCTTGAGGCCGCCAGGGCGAGGGGCCGCTTGGACGACACCTTCGTCTCCTTGTTCGACGAGGTCCTCGTTGGTTTCCTCGACAAGTTCACCGTCGTCAAGAAGCTTGCGGACGACTTTCACGTAAGCCTCCAGCCGACGCGCACAGGCTCTGCGATGCCCGCCACCCTTAATGGCCACTATGGTAACAACCTCTTCGACGCACTGGTGGCCCTGCGACTGCCCGCCGTCGCGCCGGAGAATGTCCACCTTAAGGTCGCGCTCGCCGCGCAGCGCCTGGCGCACCAAGACACCATCGACATAATCACCCACGTCTACGCGCAAATCATCCACAAGGACTACTACATGCAAGAGGAGGACGATAGGACGTTGGCCTTCTTGGAGCACAGGGAAACCTTGGACGACACTGTTCAGAAGCACGTTGAGCTCGCCGCCAACGCCGCTCCTCCTCACACGTCGGTTGGTGACCCGACGCACTAGGGCGTGAGGATGTCGTTGAACGTTGATGGATCCGTATGTATTTTTATCTTTCCGTCAAATCCATGTAGTAGTATATGATACTACAGTAATTATCTTACCTTTCGCATCAACTTCATAATTTTCGTACATACTCCATGCATGAACGGCGCCAGAACCAAACTTCTCATTACTCTAGGCAAAATCGTTATTTTCTATCTATCGGTCGCGCCATGGAGCAGAACCAAATTTTACAAGTTAGGAGTTCAAAAGGAAAAGCCTGCCGTGTTCGCGTCGCATCCCCACACGGTTGGTCCGGCACGCTGCTCAAGCGGGAATGCGTGCGGTGTTGCATTTTCACTTACAAGTGGGACCGCAGTTGAGCAAACCGACTATCGGCAAACCCCCACCCCGCCACCGCGCGATGGCTGAGAAAACAGGAGGGAGAAGAGATGGCTGTAGCACGGACTCCAAGAAAATTGGTGTCGGATGGGACTCGTGTGGGTGGCGTGTGCCGTACGACTAGACGTGAATGCTAGTTATGGCCCATGCCACCCCAGTATATCGAGCCTATATCGAGGTACTAGAACAAATTTCCTGCAGTCTGTGCTCAGCCCTCCTCTATCTCTCTTCTCAGCCAGCCAGCGGACGCACGGAGCCCATCGTCTGTTTGCTCACATGCGGCCCCACATGTCAGTGAAAACGCAAGAGGACCCACTGAACCTGCACATCTTTCACCTCGACGTGCTGGTGATGAAAAACAAATCAATAAAGATCTTCGGTGGCCGCTTTTGGAGTTACTCAAGAGTAGTAAGATTCTATTTACAGTTTAACCCAAGATGCACATCTCGTGGCTTCAACTACCACTCTATTTTCTTTCATGACACGACCTGGATGCTGGATGTCCCACGTGTCAGCAAAAGGAGGAAGATCCCGACCAAATCTTACTACTCTTGAGTAACTCCAAAAGCGGCAAAAACATGGAGCAGAAGAACCTCCACAAAAGGCTCGTCGCCACTGCGCATAGCCTGGAAAAGCAGAAGCGGAAGCTCAAAACTGCGGAAGATGCACTCAGAATCAGACGGAGCAAAGTACGCAACACCGCAGACAAATATGCCGGCAGTCGCCGCACAAAAGCTATCCAAAGCGAAAGCTACTGCCTGAATTTGACGAGGAGGCCTTAGAGCCCCAGCAGTCAAAAATAGGAAAGCCATCCGGTCGGATGGACGATCGCATGGCCAGCATGGAGCGGCAAGCGGCACCGCACACAAGCCAGCACGTGATCCACCAAAGGATCCGCATCAAAAAGACGGCCCAGCCAGATCTATATATGGGCCAAGAAAGCAAGCTCTAGTAAGCAATGCAACACAACAAATATCCGAACATCACGGCACACCCAAATATAGGGGTGCCGCACACCCCCTATGTTTCACCGATGAGGTGCTGGACCATGAATTTCCAGCGGGATTCAAGCTCGTAAACATAGAGGCGTACGACGGAACAACAGACCCTGGGGTCCGGATCAAGGATTATATCCTCCACATACACATGGCCAGAGGAGATGGCCTCCACGCCATAAAATACTTACCCCTCAAGCTTAAAGGGCCAGCCCGGCATTGGCTCAAAAGCCTTCCCGAAAACACCATTGGAAGTAGGGAAGAGCTTGAGGATGCTTTCCGGGCAAATTTTCAAGGGACCTATGTCCGCCCTCCGGATGCAGACGATCTCAGTCACATAACTCAACAGCCCGGAGAGTCAGCCCGGAAATTCTGGAACAGATTTCTTACTAAAAAGAATCAGATAGTCGACTGTCCGGACGCCGAAGCCCTAGCAGCTTTTAAGCACAACGTTCGAGACAAATGGCTCGCCAGACACCTCGGCCAAGAAAAGCCAAGAACAATGGTCGCATTAACAAGCCTCATGACCCGCTTTTGCGCAGGAGAGGACAACTGGTTGGCAAGATGTAGCACCAGCGACCCAAGTACATCTGAAGTTAGGGATGGAAACGGAAAACCCCGACGCAGCAAGGACCAGCGCCGTAATAAGGGAAACATCCCAAAGAGCACGGCAGTCAACGCCGGATTCAAAAGCTTGCAGCAGAATCAGAGAAATCCGCCCCTCAAGGATAACAGGGACGAGCTATCCAACTTAAACAAAATCTTGGACAAGATATGTCAAATACACAGTACTCCCGGGAAGCCTGCGAACCATACCCACAGAGATTGTTGGGTTTTCAAGCAAGCCGGCAAGCTCAACGCCGAACACAAGGGGCTCGACACACCAAGTGAGGACAACGATGAACCCCACAAGCAGAGCACCAGGAAACAAAAGGATTTCCCACAAGAAGTCAAAACAGTAAACTTACTTCATGTGACGAACAGAATGGCGCCACCAGAGATACGCGCCATACGGCCTATCCCAAAGGAGTCTCGCTAATGGTTGTTAAAACCAATCACCTTCGACCATCAGGATTACTCTAGAAGTATCCGGAACACAAGCTGGACTGTGTCGGGGGGGGTGCTGATCCACCAACACCTATGGGGACAGGGCCCCTTTCGGTTCGGTGTCTGCTGCTTGTTTGTGTGTATTGAATCTTTGCTCAGGAGCGATCGACGCTACCAGACTGAGCGTGGGAGTGTTTTTGGTGTCTCCAATGAGCCGAACTGGCTGAACCTCCTCTACGTTGCGCTTGGGCCTCCTTTTATACTCTCAAGGGGTTACCCACAGGTGGCAACGTAGACTAGAAGGGTAAAAATGGAAAAGGATGCGGTAGGTGCAGCTACCGCTACTGTGGATACAGTGCGACCTACCTAACTCTGACGGCAGGGGACAAGGGCATTAAATGCCTGTCTGAGTCTCCTAAACAGTGCAAAAGGTGACCGTTAGGAGCGCCACCGTTTGCCACGATGGGCTTCTCTTCATCTCCGCTTGCCACCGCGTACCCCTAGCTCAAGGGCCTCCTGCTACGTGTGCTTGGGAGAGTCCCAGAGCGACACGTTAGAAGGTGTGCTGGAGCGCGGGCACGAAGTGGTGGTTTCCCGCGGCAAGCTCCTTGCCGCGGCCGTCGTCTTGTCGCGTCCGGAAGCTTGTCGCTCGCCGGATCTTGCCGGGACGCAGGGCGCGTCGCGGCAAGCTTTCTTGGTATGCCTTGAGTAGCCCTCCCGGCAAGCTCCTCTTGTCGGGGTCTTGTCTCTTCCCGGGAAGATCCTCTTGCCGGGGCCTTGGTAGTCCTTCCCGGCAAGCTCCTCTTGCCGGGGCCTTGGTTGGCCCTCCCGGCAAGCTCTTCTTGCCGGGGCCTTGGTAGTCCTTCCCGGCAAGCTCCTCTTGCCGGGGCCTTGGTTGGCCCTCCCGGCAAGCTCCTCTTGCCGGGGCCTTGGTTTGAGTACTTTGTTCTTGAATGGTCTTCAAGGGAACCACGGAGGGTCTTGGCGGTCACGCGGCAAGCCTTGCCGCGGGGTGCTGCGACTGCCCGTGCACAAGTTCGGGGTACTAGGGTACCCCTACTCTAGTACACCGACAGGAGCCCCCGGGCCTGGGCCATACACGGTGCCGAGCGCTGTTGGGCCAGGCCCAAAACAGTGCACGGGCACGCGCGGCCTAGGTCACGCCGCATATCTCTCCGCTCCCACCGTGCACGCCCAGAACGGCACGCGTCAAATGCGGCGTCGTGGGAGAGATCGTGGGAGGTTGTTTATTTGGAAGGCCGAAACGTCCGCCCCGTCCCTCCTTATAAGCAGGGGAAACATGGGTATTTCCCCTATCTTCGCCATTTGCTGCTGCAATCTCAGAAACCTCCGCCGCTCTCTTCCGCTTCCAAAGTCGAAAGAGAGCAGCGCTCCGCTCCCGTCGCCGTCGCCACCACCAGCGCCGTCGATCTCCCCCACCGCCTCCGACATGCCTCCGAAGTCCGGGAAGGGGAAGGCCACGAAGGCCGTGAAGTCGACCGAAGCGCAGCGGCTTGAGGCGCTGTGGAAAGAGCGGGCCACCTTCCTCCCCGAGCTCTCCGCAAAGGATCTGAGGGAGTGGTACTATCTCTTCTGGTCGACGGAGACGCGGGCGCATCCGCGTACGAAGGTACTCTCCGCCGTCGCCTCGCAAGCAGCTCCAGTTGGCGGATATCCTTTCTTTGCCGTGTTCTTCTACTGCGGGCTCTGCCCGCCATTCTCTGATTTCTTCTGTGATATCATGAACACCTACGGGCTCCACCTCCTTGATTTTACCCCCAACGCCGTTCTGACCATGGCAGTTTTCGCCCATCTATGCGAAAACTTTGTCGGAGTCCACCCCAACGTAGCTCTCTTCCGCCATTTCTATATGCCTCGTGTTGAGAGAGGGGAACCTCTTGTCGGTGGGATCGCCTAGATCTCGCAGGCCGGCAAGAAGGAGACCTATCTGGATGGGGAGCTCCGCAGCAAGTGGGACGAGTGGAGAGCTGATTGGTGCTGGGTTGTAGAAGAGAGCCCGCAGCCGTTCACCGCCCTGCGCCAAGCCCCAGCAGTGCATGGCAATGACTGGAGCACTCTGTCCGTGGACGATGACAAGCTGACGATCGCCACCACTCGGATCTTGCGCCTCAGGCTTGCCGGGCTGACTGTAGGAGCTGTTGGCGCAGATTTCCTTCGTCGGCGGATCGCCCCTCTGCAGGCGAGGGGGAGACCCGCCTAGGAATTTGGAGGCCCGACAGATATCATGAGGTTGCGCCCAGGCCTCAACTTCAATTTCACCGTCATAGAGTTGGACGGGATACTTAAGGAGATATTCAAGCATGACCCACAGCATCCCGAGTGGTCCAGGTTGCCGGCGGGCGTCGTTCCTCTGTGCAACAACTCCTCGCGCGACCGCATCTGTGCCATGATGCCGTTGTGTGACTCGCACGGGATTGCTCCAACTTGGCAAGAGCCCGCCGGCGACGTCGTGCAGCAGTTCTTTGACAGCCTAGTGGAGGTGGCGGTCAATGCTGACGAAAAGAAACTCCTCACCCGCGACACCACTGAGCAAGAAATGGAGCGCATCGCCACCAGGGCGGAAGAGGCGGCGGCAGCCGCGGCCGCGGGTGAATTCGGGTTCACCGTGGAGGAAGCGGACGCGGCGTTGGCGATGAGTATTGCCGAACGGGAGCAGCCCGAAGAGGAAGAAGAGCTCGCCGCGCCCGACGCCGAGTCGAACGAGCCCGCCGAGGGTGCGAGCGGCCCGCCATCTCCAAGGAGCTTGCCGCGAGCAGGGCCCGCAACGCAGCCAAGAAGGCGCCTCCACAGGGTCGGCGACGTAGCAGGGCGGCAAGTGGGCCAACAGCCGCAGCGTCGCGCGACGCGCTCTACTGCGGCAAGTACGGTTGCTGTGGGAGCGCCTCCTGTCGCAGCGACAACTGAAGCGGGGTCGTCTCGGGCTGGCGCCGCAGCCCCCGCCAAGCGACCAAGGGATCCCACCCCTCCACCTCATCGTGCCGGAGGTGGGCCGAACTTTGACCTCTCCGCGCTCAGCTCCGACGAGGAAGAGGAAGAAGAGTAAGATTCCCTTGTTGTTCTTGTAGTTCTTCAACTTGCTGGTGTTATCTTGCATCTGATCTGACCCATCCTGGACTCTCCCTTTTCAGGACTCTGGCCCAGAGGGCGGCGAAGAGGGCCAAGGCTCAGGTGGTAGTCATCGAGGATGAGCCCACTGCGACGACAGGAGGCGCGCTCGAGACCACCCTACCGGATCCGGCCATCACTTCGCAGAGCAGCCCCCAGCGCAGCCCCCAGCGTGAGCATATGGTTTACTTTCTATTTCTGGGTGCGCGTGGTTGCTCTTTTTCCTTCGTTGACATCCGATCACTAGTTTGTTTGTGCAGGAGCAGAACGGCTTCATCAGGAGAGCGTGGTGGTCACCTCCGACTCGTCGTCTACTTCGACTACGCCGCCAAGGGTGGACTCCCTGGCAAGGGAGCGTTCTCCGGCAAGGAAGCGATCTCCAGCAAGGGAGGAGTCTCCGGCAAGGGGGGAGTCTCTGGCAAGGGACAGCGTCAACGATCCCCCGGTGGAGGAGGTCATGACAGCAGATCCCAGCACAGGTAGTCCTCCTTGTCCGAAACTTTCCTTGTAGTCTTCCGCTGATTTCTTTTCTCGGATACTTGTTTGATTTCTCCTTCTTCTCCGGTCGTCAGACCCACCCTCCATGGATCCGATGGAGACCGGGGCGGGCGGCGAGGAGGACGCGCGCGGCAACACTGATGATGCCGCGGTCACCGAAGAAGGAGCAGACGCTGACGTGCCCGCCGGCGAAGAGGCCGCCAAGACTGCTGCCGAAGAAGCTGGCGGGGGATCTGGCGATCGTACTGACGGCCCTGAGGCCGCAGGAGCGTTAGGCGCTGCACCGACCGCCGATCCCTCCGCCGCTGCCGCAGCGTCAGGCTCCGAGGAGCCCCAGCCCGGCGCCTATCTGAAGGCTGGCGAAGGCATCTTCATCAAGCTCCCCTAGGCGTCGAGCTCCAGGGCGCCGGTGGAAGGAGAAGCTCTGGATGGGGAGGTGCTTGCCTCTGCCGGGTTGTCGATTGTCGACGCGCCGGGAAGCAGCAGCGGCGAGCCTGAGGAGGAGCGGCTGCTACGGAGGCTGCTGGCGCTCTACCGCGCCCGCCAGGTCAAGTTGGAGTCCCGGGAAGCGCTTGTCGCGAGGGCGAGCGTGGACATAGAGAAGCGCGCGGAGGAGCTCCGGGGTCTTCGCCAAGAAACTCTTCGGGCCTTGGCGGAGGAGCGGGAGCAGCTTGCTGAGGAGCGGAAGGCCTTCCTCCTCGAGAAAGCTGAGGCCGAAGAGCAACAGCGGCTCACCAGCGAGAAGCTGTATGTGCGAGAAGGCGAGTTGACTCAGTGGAAAGTGAACCTCGACAGCCACAAAGAGGAGCTTGCCGCGCGCGAACGGGCACTTGGCGGGACGCTCCAAGAGGCAAAGGATGCGGCTGCGGCTGCCGAGGCCGCCAAGAAAGAATTGGAGGTAAAGGTGGCGCAGCTAGAAGCTGATCTGAGGGTTGGTGGCGAAGAGCTTGCCGCGCTCAAGCTAGAGCGCGAGAAGGACGCCCTTGCCCACGGTGAGCTGCAGGGCCAACTCTCCGAGAAGGGCAAACAGCTACGTGCCGCCAAGGATTCCAATGCTGATCTGGAGCTGAAGCTGGCCACCTTGACGGAGACGTTGGACAGCGCTAGGAAAAGGGAGGCAGACTTGAAGAAAGACATCAAGGCCAAGGATGCGCTGCTGGCGAGGGCCGCCGAAACCCAGAATCTCCTCAGAGATACCGTGGAGCTCTGGACGGAGGGCCTCGTGAATATTGCTGCAGTCATCGAAGAGGAGCTGGTGCATTTGGGGGTGGAAGGCTTCGGGTACTCCTCCGACGAGAACCTCCAACCCAGCGCCAAGCTCACTCTGTTCTTCAAAGGCGTGGCGGCGGCGCTCCAGCAACTCCGGGAATGGATTCCAAAGCAGTTGGCCGACGAGTCACGCTCAATTTGTGCCGGAGTTCTGGAGAAGGTGCTGGTGAAGGTGGCCTTCCGCAATCCGGGCCTCAACCTCGCCAACGTCCTCAAGAAGCTGCCGGCGGACGTTGATCTTGACGCACTTAAGGCCCTCGTCGCACCCATGGTGGACAGGGTGAACGAGGTCAAAAGGGTCGACGGCGGCCGCGTAGATTAGGCCGTCCATTTTCTTCTTTCCTTGTCGCTGCCAGCCATGTCATGGGAACACTTTATTAGGGGCGCGACAAGTTATTTTTGTAATATAACTCTATCTTAGGCAAAAGATTGATGTGTTACTTCCTTTACTCGACTCTTGGCCTTGTATGGTTCTGCCCTACGCTTTCTAGGGAAACTTGCCGGTGCAGACACCCTTGCCGCGAGCGCCGAGTGTGGAACTTCAGCAGCCTGCTGGCGGGGTCGCTACCGACAAGCAACCTTGTCGCAACTAGTTGCAGCTCTCTTAAGTTGTTGAGCGAACTCGAAACAAAGTAAGGGCGCTAGCAGCTCACTTAAGTTGCTGAGTGGACTCGAAGCAAAGTAAGGGCGCTAGCAGCTCACTTAAGTTGTTGAGCGGGCTCGAAACAAAATAAAGGCGCAACTAGCTACGAGTTGGTTCCTCCGCGCACAGGTTTTCCATACAAAGCACGGTCGTTCAAGGAAAATAACTCAAAAACTTAAAAAACTGATTGCTCAAGCTTTAGCAACTTAGCTTTTCTGTCGTCTGCTTCCCGGCAAGGAGAAAC
>NC_041380.1:266814384-266929737 GCF_002162155.2 Triticum dicoccoides
AACCTTTCTTCTTTTGAGAAAGAAATAGAGAAATAAAGTAATGATATGGAGCCTTGGGCTCGTTATCACTTACCGGGTTCTGGTGCTGCACAAAGTGTCAGATAACATATGCGAAAAAGGATTATAGCATAAAAGAAAGCTGACAAGATGTGCGGGGCACATGATCTTTACTAGTGCACGGGGTCTGCGCCCGGCTCTGTACAAAGGATTACATGCAACAGCGGCAAGACTTGTACAGAAAGGTGGTTGCCGGACGGGGTCCGACAACCGCGCCTTACGGGTAAAACTTACGAAGATGCTCGATGTTCCAGGAGTTGCTCACTAGAATGCCATCTTCAGTCTCAAGGTGGACAGTGCCGGGCCTAGTGACTCGTTTCACCCGATAAGGGCCTTCCCACTTCGGCGTCAACTTGTTGGAATTCTTGGCCGACTGAACGCGCCGAAGAACAAGGTCGCCTTCCTCGAGACTCCTGGCATTGACTCTGCGGCTATGGTAGCAGCGCAGAGCTTGCTGGTAGCAAGCGGCTCGCACAGCAGCCTGGAGACGGTCTTCCTCAAGGAGCAGCGCGTCATCTTGCCGCAGCTGCTCTTGCTCGAGCTCATCATAAGCGAGCACTCGAGGTGACCCGTATACGAGTTCCGTGGGGAGAACTGCCTCCGTTCCATAGACTAGAGCGAAGGGTGTCTGGCCAGTGGCTCGATTTGGCGTCGTCCTGATCGACCAAAGAACCACCGGCAGCTCCTCGATCCAGCTTCTTCCGCACTTGTGCAGCCTGTCGAAAGTTCTGATCTTGAGGCCTCGCAGCACTTCAGCATTTGCCCTATCCGCTTGACCGTTGCTTCTCGGATGAGCAACAGAAGCAAAGCAAACTTTGGCCCCAAGATCTTGGACGTACTGCATGAAGGTGCGGCTCGTAAACTGTGTGCCGTTGTCGGTGATGATCCTGTTAGGGATCCCGAAACGGCAAACAATCGACCTGAAGAACTTGACTGCTGACTGTGCTGTCACCTTCCTCACTGGTTCCACTTCCGGCCACTTTGTGAACTTGTCGATTGCAACGTACAAGAACTCAAAGCCCCCGACAGCTCGGGGGAAGGGGCCGAGGATGTCGAGCCCCCAGACCGAAAATGGCCAGGATAAAGGGATCGTCTGGAGAGCTTGAGCTCGCTTGTGGATCTGTTTGGAATGGAACTGGCACGCTTCACACTTGGTTACTTGTGCAGTTGCATCCTGGAGGGCTGTCGGCCAGAAGAAGCCTTGTCGGAATGCTTTGCCGACAAGTGCTCTTGCGCCAATGTGGTGACCACATATGCCTCCATGTATCTCTGCCAACAGCTGTTGTCCATCTTCCCGGCGAATGCACTTCAATTTCACACCGTTGAGTCTTATTCTGTACAGTGTGCTGTCGACAAACTTGTACATACTTGACTGCCGGGCTACTTTTTCAGCTTCTTCTTGCTCTTCGGGAAGCTCTCCTGTCTGAAGGAAACGGACAATCTGCTGCGCCCATGCTGGAGCTTGCGGCTCGACAACAAGGACTAAAGGCATATTTGTTGCTGCGGGAACATCCGCTTCTACGGCAAGAACTTGCGGCTCTGCCGGAGCGTGATATTCCCCGGCAAGCTTGCCGGAGCAGAACTTGTCGGGAGCGTTTGCTTCGACGGAACAAACCATAAGGTTTGCCGGAGCAGACTGCCCCTCAGCATCCTTGGTGTTGATCTTGGGGACTTTCTTGGCGGCGGCTTCGGGGAGCTCTGCCGGAAAGTAGTCACCGGAAACCAACTTCCTCTTTTTGCTTGGTCCAGTTGATGGTGTCACGGATGGTTGAGTCAGCTTGAGCACAAAAATCCCTGGTTCCACAGGTAACTTTAGTGCTGCGCACTTTGACAGGCCGTCAGCAATATCGTTCTGAGCTCGTGGAACGTGTTCCATTTGCAGGCCGTCAAAGTGTGCTTCTAGCTTTCTCACTTCATCAACATAAGCTTCCATCAATGGGCTTTGGTAGTTCTTGTTCACTTGGCGGACGACAAGCTGTGAGTCACCCCTGATAACGAGCTTCTTGATCCCAAGGTCGGCTGCGATTCTGAGACCGACAAGCAACCCTTCATACTCTGCAGTATTGTTGGTTGCTTGCTCTTTAGGAAAGTGCATCTGGACTACGTACTTGAGGTGCTCTCCGGTGGGTGCGATAAGCAGCACGCCAGCACAGGCGCCTTGCAGCGAGAAGGCACCATCAAAGTACATCAGCCACTCTTTGCTTGACTCCTTGACGGGGATGCTCGTCTCTGGAATTTCTTCATCTGGAGTTGGCGTCCACTCTGCTATGAACTCTGCCAATGCCCTGCTTTGGACTGTTGCAGTTCAAACTTGAGGCCAAAGCTTGACAGTTCCAAAGCCCACTCGACAATCCTGCCTGTTGCTTCTGGATTCTACAATATCCTCTTCAGCGGAAAGCGAGTGACGACTGTGATCTCGTGTGCCTGGAAGTAATGGCGCAGCTTTCTCGAGGCCATGAGAAGGCCGAAAAGCAATTTTTGCACACCAGAGTACCTCGACCTAGCCCCCTGGAGAAGGGAGCTGACAAAGTAAACTGGGCGCTGCACCATCTTCTTCTGCACGTCCTTGCACGTCTGCGCAGATCCATCTTTATCGGGACCAGAGCTTGCCGGACCAGAGCTTGCCGGAGAAGCCCCCTGCTTGTCGCTGGATTCACTTGCCGCGGTTGCTGTCTCATCGTCCGCCTCCCTCTCCGCTACTAACGCAGCACTAACCACTTGATTGGTTGCCGCTAGGTACAGCAGCAACTTCTCTTGTGGCTTAGGTGCGACAAGTATTGGAGTGGAGGACAGGTACCTCTTCAAGTCCTGCAGCGCAGCCTCCGCTTCCGGAGTCCATTTCATCGGACCTGCCTTTTTCAATATTTTGAAAAACGGCAGGGCGCGCTCAGCAGACTTAGAGATAAACCTGCTGAGAGCAGCCACGCAACCGGCAAGCCTTCGCACATCCTTGACGCGCTTCGGTGCTTCAATCTGCTCGATGGCCTTAATCTTGTCGGGGTTGGCTTCAATTCCCCGCTGAGACACAAAGAACCCGAGAAGCTTGCCGGAAGGGACTCCAAACACGCACTTCTCGGGGTTGAGCTTGAGGTTGATCTTGCGCAGATTTGCAAAAGTTTCTTCTAAATCTTGGATCAGGGTAGCCTTGTCCTTGCTCTTGACCACTATATCATCCATGTAGGCTTCTACATTTCTGTGTACCTGTGGCTCAAAAGCGACATGGACTACTCTTGCAAATGTTGAACCAGCATTCTTCAACCCAAAGGGCATCCGTACGAAACAGTATGTGCCACAAGGGGTGATAAATGCGGTTTTCTCCTCATCCTCTTCTGCCATGAAGATTTGATGGTATCCTGAATACGCATCAAGAAATGAAAGCAAATCACATCCAGCTGTGGAGTCAACAATCTGGTCAATGCGCGGCAAGGGAAATGGATCTTTGGGACAAGCTTTATTGACATCAGTGAAGTCTATACAAAGCCTCCACTTCCCGTTCGCCTTGCGCACGACTACAGGATTGGCCAACCACGTGGGATGGAGCACTCCTCTGACAAGGCCTGCTGCTTCCAATTTCCTGACCTCTTCTGCAATGAACTCTTGGCGCTCCACTGCCTGCTTCCTGACTCTCTGCTTGACGGGCCGCGCATGAGGACAGACGGCAAGGTGGTGCTCGATTACTTTCCTGGGAACACCGGGGATATCTGACGGTTGCCATGCAAACACGTCGACATTCGCCCGCAGGAAAGCAATGAGCGCGCTTTCCTATTTGGGGTCAAGCGTGGCACTGATGGTGAAGGTACCACCAGTGCCGTCCTCCTTGGCGGACACCTTCTTGGTCTCGGGTGGAGCTGCCATCGTCTTCTTGCACTTGCCGGTGGAGCTCGATGGTGCGTCCTCGACGGTAGCGCAGCACTCCGAAGAGGTGCGCTTGCCGGGGTGGGCATCAGAGCTCTTGCCGGACTTGACCTTCTTCTTCCCCCCGGGAGCTTCAGCGGCAAGTGTGTGGTAATCAGCTGCGGCTGCTGCTTCCCGGTAGATCTTGTCGGTGTAGATAAGTGCATCGTTCTTGTCGCCGGGGACAGAGATGACACTTATCGGGCCTGGCATTTTGAGCACGTTGTATGCATAGTGAGAGGCTGCCATAAATTTGGCGAGCGTTGGACGGCCAAGGATCCCATTGTAGGGCAATGGAAAATCGGCAACGTCAAATGTGACCCTCTCAGTTCTAAAATTCAGCTCGCTGCCAAATGTGACCGGCAGTGTGATCTTCCCTTTCGGCTTGCTCCTTCCCGGGTTGATTCCTTGGAATGTGCCGGTCTCTTCGAGCTCGCTGTCACGGATCTGGAGTTTGTGAAGGACCGCGGAGGAGATGAGATTCAAGCCGGCCCCACCGTCAACTAGCAGCTTTGTGACCTTGAGGTTGCGGATAGTTGGTGAAACCAACATCGGCAAGCACCCGACCGCAGTTACGCGATCAGGGTGATCCCCAATGTCAAAGATGATAGGCGTGCTGGACCATTTTAGGGGCTTGCGTGACTCTATGGATGGCTCCGCTGCATTCACTTCCCGCATCCACTGCTTGAGCTGGCGGTGCGAAGTATGCAGAGAGGCGCCACCGTCAACGCACAGGACCTCTGTGGCTTTCTGAAATTCCTGCTCATCGGCCTCATCATCATCCACGTCATCGTCATCGTCATCATCTTCATCCTTGTCGCGGCCGCGGGGAGGTCTGTCTCCTTGCCGCTGCTTGACCTTGCCGCGGCGTCCTCCCCGGCCGGGACGTTTCTTGCCGGATCCACCAGTTCCTTCCTGGGCCTTCTCTTTGTCGCGTCGCTCGTATTCAGCTTTCTGTTGCTCAGCAAGCTGTTCGACCTTCTTGCAGTTCTGGAGATCGTGACCCTTGGTGCGGTGAATCTTGCAATACTGCCTACCGGAGCTGTCCTTCTTGTCGGCGGCCGCCACAGGATGGGCCTCCTTGTCGGAGCCACCAGCCTTAGCTTCCTTGGCGCCACCTCCGTTGCCGGTCTGCTCGACAGCTAACACTTCCTTGCCCTTATTCCTTCTGTTGTTCCGCCGCCGGCCTTTCCTTGCCGGGGCGGCATCCTCACTGTCAGATCCTCCTGCTCCTGTACTCTCTCCGGGGAGCCTCCTCCCCTCTTCAGCGCGTGCACACTTGTCAGCCAGGGCGTAAAGCTCGCTGACATCTCTAATCTTACACATCGCCATCTCCTCCCTCATCCTTCGGTTTTGCACGTTCTGATGGAACGCGCTGATGATCGCGGCGGGGTGGACGTCTGGGATGTTGTGCTGTACGCGGCTGAATCTCTGAATGTACTTGCGCAGTGGCTCTCCTTCCTTCTGGGCGAGCAGATGAAGATCGCTCTCTTGGCCATGTGGCTTGTGGCCGCCTGTAAAGGCGTCGACAAACTGATGGCACAGATCAGCCCAAGAGGATATGGAGTTGTCCGGCAAGTGCATGAGCCAGGATCTGACATTAGGCTTGAGCACCAGCGGGAAGTAGTTGGCAAGGATTTTGTCATCTCGTCCCCTGGCAGCCTGCACCGCAATGGTGTAGATGCTGAGGAACTCCGACGGGTGCGTCTTGCCGTCATACTTCTCCGCACATCTGGCTTGAAATTCTTTGTGCTGGGCCACTGGACTTGCCGCAGCTCACGAGTGAATGCAGGACAACCTACCACGTACGGCAGATCGCCTGGTTCCCCTGGCGCATGCATGTCAACAGAGAGCCCAACGCGCTTGTCGGATTGACGTCGCGCTTCTCTTCGGCGCTCGATGCGGGTTCGAGCGTCTTCTTGTTGTCGTTCATGGAGAACTTGGCGCTGGTCGCGACGAGCTCGTGGGTCCGACGACGCGGTGGAGCCGCTATTGGGGTGGACCTGGCGAGTCGGCGATTTTGGCCTTCGTAGTGGAGAGTGCATGGAAGTCGCACCTCCCTCAGCCTTGTTGCCATCGGCACGCGTCCGGCTGTCCTACCGCGGCAGCGAGGTGCTTGGTCGCCGCGCAGTGTCGCCGTTGGCGAAGCCGATGAGGCTCTAGATAGTGGCCCTCCATTCGTCGGTCTTGTCCACCGTCGGAGGATAGTCCAGGAGCAGCTGGGCCCGCGCCAAGGCTTCTGCTAGGGTGGTGGGCGGCGGAGGTGAACGGTGCGAGGAGAGGGGCGTGCTCGGACTCCTAACCAAGTTAGAAGGAGCAACGTCCCGTCCCGGCGACCGCACCTCGCTGGGGCCAGCATGCTGGCGTGCATGCTGGTCTTGAACGCCACGCGAACCACCAGCTTGATCTTGGGTCAACGGACGTATGGCGCTGTGAACGCTATGACGCTGTTGGTCCCGCGCCTCCTGAGAGGGACGCGGTGCTTGCATGGACGCCGAGGTCTGTGCCGCCTTGTCCTTGGACTTGGCAGCGCTGTGGGCACCCTCGTCGACGCCCATTCCTCCGCCGGCGTCCACTCCACCACCCGTTTGCTCCGGAGGCGGTGGAAGCGACGCGGACGGAACAGCTGCCTCCGAATCCTTCTTCTTCGGTGGCATGTCGATGAAGACGATGAAGATTTAGCTTGCGTGCACGCCAAAGATGTCGGGGGGGGGTGCTGATCCACCAACACCTATGGGGACAGGGCCCCTTTCGGTTCGGTGGGAGGCGGAGAGCGCACAAAGAGCGGATCGAGGCAGTACACGCGGGCGGTTTTACCCAGCTTCGGGCCGCACGGATGCGTAAAACCCTACTGCTTCTTGTTTGTGTGTATTGAATCTTTGCTCAGGAGCGATCGACGCTACCAGACCGAGCGTGGGAGTGTTTTTGGTGTCTCCAATGAGCCGAACTGGCCGAACCTCCTCTACGTTGCGCTTGGGCCTCCTTTTATACTCTCAAGGGGTTACCCACAGGTGGCAACGTAGACTAGAAGGGTAAAAATGGAAAAGGATGCGGTAGGTGCAGCTACCGCTACTGTGGATACAGTGCGCCCTACCTAACTCTGACGGCAGGGGACAAGGGCATTGAATGCCTATCTGAGTCTCCTAAACAGTGCAAAAGGTGACCGTTAGGAGCGCCACCGTTTGCCACGATGGGCTTCTCTTCATCTCCGCTTGCCACCGCGTACCCCTAGCTGCACGGCCTCCTGCCACGTGTGCTTGGGAGAGTCCCAGAGCGACACGTTAGCAGGTGTGCTGGAGCGTGGGCACGAAGTGGTGGTTTCCCGCGGCAAGCTCCTTGCCGCGGCCGTCGTCTTGTCGCGTCCGGAAGCTTGTCGCTCGCCGGATCTTGCCGGGACGCAGGGCGCGTCGCGGCAAGCTTTCTTGGTATGCCTTGAGTAGCCCTCCCGGCAAGCTCCTCTTGCGGGGGTCTTGTCGATCTTGCCGGGGCCTTGGTAGTCCTTCCCGGCAAGCTCCTCTTGCCGGGGCCTTGGTTGGCCCTCCCGGCAAGCTCCTCTTGTCGGGGCCTTGGTTTGAGTACTTTGTTCTTGAATGGTCTTCAAGGGAACCACGGAGGGTCTTGGCGGTCACCCGGCAAGCCTTGCCGCGGGGTGCTGCGACTGCCCGTGCACAAGTTCGGGGTACTAGGGTACCCCTACTCTAGTACACCGACAGACTGCCTTGGTATTAGATCCAATAATCGGCGGACTCCACTTTACAAATGTCCTGATGGACGGCGACAGTGGTCTAAACCTGTTATACCAGGACACAATCCGCAACATGGGGATAGACCCAACAAAAATTCGCCATAGCAAAATCTCCTTTCAAGGGGTAACGCCAGGCCCGGATGCCCGCTGTATGGGTTCTCTCCGGCTAGAAGTTATGTTCGGCTCCCCCGATAACTTCCGTCGCGAACAACTAACTTTCCACATCGCCCCATTCTCAAGTAGCTATCAAGCACCGCTGGGACGCGAAGCTTTCGCCCGCTTTAATGCAATACTGCATTATGCATCTCTTACGCTTAAGATGCCCGGTCCATGAGGCATCATCTCATTAAAGGGAAAACATTGAGTGTTCCCCCTGCGCGGAAAACAGTGCGGCTGCCTTGACAGCCCCACAATAAAGTGGCTTCACCATCCAAAGCATCTAAACAGGTCGTCAAGACCACGGACACGGCTAGACGAGTCCGGCATAAACATACAATTGATAAAGGCTTAATAGACGTATACCCCTGTGCTAGGGGCTCCGCGCATATAAAACAAGAGACAATAAAGCTCAATTTTACCCATTTCGATTTATACTTCGTTTATTTAGCATAACTTATGTTTGGCACAATCTTTCTTTAACTAAGTTCCTCTCTTTTACAAATGAACACCGTGCTACACCCGTCCAGGATACGGCACAACGGAGACACAGGCGCAGACGTGCAGCAGGGACCCGTTCCAAGGATTCTTTTCAGATTAAGACCCTGCGTAAACCTTTTTTACTGTCTCTTATTGATACACATCCCCTGGTTTCTTGATATAACCAAGGAGGAGGCTGGCATTTTGGCATGTGGCCACATCAGAATTTTGCGCGTACCTGGACACTAGGGGCTTATTACTAAGGGCGTTATCCCGCCCGCCCTCATAAAGACCGAATACCTTAGGGAGTGTTCGGCGTCGAGAGTTTGGCCTTATATGCATCAGCTCTGAATCATGTCTTTGGTCAAATGTTGGGTTTGCCCGGCTCCTGTGTTTTGCTGCCTTACATTCCGCTCTATCGGCTAAGGCGGCACCAGGAGAACTACTGTGATTGTGCCTCGGTTCGGCCAGGCGAGCACCTCAGTAGAGAAAGCCGAAAACTGACTGTCATGATATAGCGTGAGACTGTTCAACCACTCGATGACTTACCGGAATCTTTAGTATTCCTCCGCATTAACGAAGGGCCGTTTCCCGGCCAGGCACATACGCGCCCCGAGTCCGGGCGAGCGCATGCACCACCAGGGGCTATATAAGTAGCCTCACTGTCAAACTCCTATGGCTAAGTGAAAGTGATAAAGCATCATAGTCCGATTGCCTAGTTCGCTGCGCTATCACCTCCTTTGTAGGACCAAGACATTGGATCAAGTGTGAAAATGCGCCTTCTGCGAACACCCCCGCATTATGTGCGTGGGGGATGAAGCCGACGACTGCCATCTTTCAGATTATATATACATATATGTTAAACGGCCGCACAGGAGGTATCATAATACTTGCAGGCACAAGTATAAAAAGCTTCTACAATTTATCAAAATATTGTTTTACAATAATACATGCTATTCGAATATAGTATCCTTCGAGCACTGCGTCTCTATTAAACGAGCGCCTTGCAAAACTTCCTGAAAATAGCGCTCGGCAGGTACTCGGCTTCCATCCGAGTCCGGGGATGCAACAGCGGTGGCTTCCATTTCCACCCAGTATGTTTTGACACGGGCAAGAGCCATCCGCGCACCCTTTATGCACGCTGACCGCTTCATCGCATTGATATGCGGCGCCGCACCAAGGAACTGCTGCACCAAGTTGAAATAAGTTTTCGGCTCTGGCCTCTCTGGCCACAGATGACTCACGACATACTTCATGGCGAGTCCGGACAACCTATTTAGCTCGGCCCATTCAGCCAAACGATCGGCTAATGACAGTGGACGCTCTGGATTGTGGAACTGCGACCAGAAGAGCTTTTCCACTTCGCAATCTTCTTGATCTCGGAAGTGCTCGGCCGCATATGCGGCACTCGCTGCTAAATCCAGATAGGTGTCTGCTGTACTCCACATCTAACGGAGCATGTTTAGGATAACAGAACTTCCTCCGTAGCATAAAGGGCTTTCCAACCGCGATTTCTCCGGCCTGACGCAGCTCCTCCCTCACAGCTCTCATCGCAGAGCGAGCATCCTTGGCATCGGCAACGGCCTTCTTCAGGTCCGTCTGTTCCGCCCGATGTTCTTTTTCAAGAAGCTTGCAACGGTCAGCAGCGTTCTTCAGCTTCATGGCCATCTCGGCCATTTCCTTCTTGCTTCGGCAGTGAGCAGCCTGTTCGGCTTTCAGCTCTTCAATTGCCTTTCCGGCAGCCGCATCACTTTTCCTGGCTTGCTCCTTGGCTCGGGCAAGTTCCGCCCGAAGATTCTCCATGGTAGCAGCACCATCTGCATCAAGCGCACACATTGTAAGATACTGGCATAAAGCTCCTCTTACCAGGCGCCGCCGAAGGAATTACATACCTTGTGCCTCGTCAAGCCGCTTGTTGACAAGCGCGATGTCGGCATCCGCCACGTCAAATTGCCGCTTTAGCTCGGGAAATCCATCAGTCCGGCTGGCCACCGGACACTTCGCCACCTACATATAAAGGCGGCATATTAGACCTGGGATTATGATCCTCTGTGCGCTGTCACTTTTGACAACACACAGAGTCTCAGGGGCTACTATCTACACAGGGCGCATCTTATTTATGCGCAACTGTCCAAAAAGGGTACATTATTTCACGTACCTCAAAACCTGTCAGTAAACTCCTGACGGCCTCGTGCAATCCGCTCTCCGTGGATGAAATCCTCTCAATCACCGTACCCATCAATGCACGGTGCTCCTCTGAGATAGATGCTCGCCCTAGCAGATCCTTTAGCTCCTCCAACCGCGCACCAGACGGCGTCGGACTCATCCGATGGCCCTTTTCGAAGGCCGGACGCGGAGGGCTTTGGGGGGCTATATGACTACCTTCCGGCCCCGCCGGATTCGGAGAAACCCTCCATGACGATACCTCAGGGTCGCCTGCCTCGCAAGGTGGTACGGCAGGGGGACGCGTTCCGCTCTCCATCATCTCCGGAAGAAGATCCCCCAAAGATGAGCTCTGCTGAGAAGGGCTAAGGTCCGAGCTACAAGGTAAATTTTCGATTACTTTTCTCAGATATAAAGCAGGGATTTCTCTTGTTTCTTAAAAAGAAAACTCCTCTCTACTTACGGCTTGGTGGAGGGATGATCCCCTTGAGGGCATAATTCGGCCGAAGTATCCCCCAACACGGGACCCTCTGGCGAATATTTCTTCCCCCGCTTTAAGGCCATGGTCTCCGGGTCTTCTGAGGCGGTCCTCTTCTTCCCCTGAGGAGAGGAATTTTCTATTCCTCCCTTCCGGACAATTGCCTTTGAGGAGGTTGTAGCTTCCTTGTCCCCTCCCTCGCTTCCCTTTGAAGGCACAACCTCCAACATCCTGACTAGCACGGGGCCCGACATGGTCTCGGGGAGGGGGGGCGGACACGTGATTAGATTTGCTTTCGCTACCCACTCATGTTTAAAGGACAGCTCTTTTAGGGGCAATTTTATGATAAGTATACGGATAGCGAGTCCGGGCACGAGGCTACTTACTTGAGTATCCGGACGATTGCAGCTCAGACATGCATCCTCCGTAGAATCCGGACACACTACTTGTGGTCCGAAGAACAATTTGTACATCTCAACGGGCGTCATGCCAAGAAAATGTTGGAGAACTCGTGGTCCCTCCGGGTTGAACTCCCACAGGCGGAGGGGGCGACGTTTGCAGGGCAGAACTCGGCGAATTAACATAACCTGCGCCACCATGACCAGACTGATGTCTCTTTCTAGGAGATCTCGGATGTGGCCCTGCAACAGGGGCACGTCCTTTGCCGGCCCCCAGTCCAGACCCGTATTGACCCATGACGCCGGTCGTGGCGGGGGACCCGAGTGAAAGGCAGGTGGCGCCACCCACTTAGGGGCCCTGGGAGCGGTAATATAAAACCACTCTCGTTGCCATAAGCTGGACTCCTCTTGAAAAGAGCCCTTGGGCCATGGAGTACCAGCATTCTTGCTTATAAAAGCACCTCCGCACTCCGCGTGCCGTCCCTCGATCATCTTCCGCTCTACTTTGAAGGTCTTGAGCCATAGTCCAAAGTGAGGAGTGATATGGAGGAAGGCTTCACACACGACGATGAATGAGGAAATATGGAGGATGGACTCCGGGGCTAAGTCATGAAATTCCAGCCCATAATAATACATGAGCCCCCTCATGAAGGGATCTGTCGGGAAGCCTAGCCCCCGAAGGAAGTGAGACATGAACACCACACTCTCACCGGGCTTGGGAGTGGGAATGACCTGCCCTTGAGCAGGCAGCCTATGCGAGATTTTGCCGGTCAAGAACCTGGCCTCTCTCAACTTCAGCACGTCCTCCTCCGTGACGGAGGGGGGCATCCATCGGCCTCGAAAGTCGAAACCGGACATTGTCAAAGGTCCGAAGCACCTGAAATCTGGAGCCTTGGGTGTTGGAACTTGAGGCGAAGGGCGAACTCGTTTGAGATTGAAAGAAAGGAGTAAGGCCTTGGTCTCTTTATAAGAGGTTGAATACCAAGGGCCTTCCCCGTGACCGTTTGGGACTCGCCTTTGATCGAGAAAATGTACCAATGGGTACGGTTGGGTTACCCACGCCCGTATTGATGAAAATCCCGGAATAAGGGGACACGATCTCTGCTTTAACAAGATGTGCCAAGGAAACCGCCTCGCTAAACGCGCCGAGGTGGGACAATAAAATGATTCGAATAAAGACTTGGCCGTGGTGTGATGTCACGCTACGGAATATGTCAGCAGATTAGATTTGTGTAAATATTATTCTCTCTATGGCAATATGTGGAAACTTATTTTGCAGAGCCGGACACTACCTTTGTGTTCAAAATCTTCTATGAAGTACTTGGAGGAGGAGCCCGCCTTGCAATGCCGAAGACAATCTGCGCGCCAGACTCGTCGTCATTGAAGCCTGGTTCAGGGGCTACTGAGGGAGTCCTGGATTAGGGGGTGTCCGGATGACCGGACTATACCTTCGGCCGGACTCCTGGACTATGAGGATACAAGATTGAAGACTTCGTCCCGTGTCTGGAAGGGACTTTCCTTGGCGTGGAAGGCAAGCTTGGCGATACGGATATGTAGATCTCCTACCATTGTAACCGACTCTGTGTAACCCTAGCCCTCTCCGGTGTCTATATAAACCGGAGAGTTTTAGTCCGTAGGACGAACAACAATCATACCATAGGCTAGCTTCTAGGGTTTAGCCTCTCTGATCTCGTGGTAGATCTACTCTTGTACTACCCACATCATCAATATTAATCAAGCAGGACGTAGGGTTTTACCTCCATCAAGAGGGCCCGAACCTGGGTAAAACATCATGTCCCCTGCCTCTTGTTACCATCCGGCCTAGACGCACAGTTCGGGACCCCCTACCCGAGATCCGCCAGTTTTGACACCTACAGCCATCGTCATCACCGATGCTCCTCTCATCGGGAGAGGGCAATCTCCATCAACATATTCATCAGCACCATCTCCTCTCAAAACCCTAGTTCATCTCTTGTATCCAATTCTTGTCTCCATGTCCGGGATTGGTACTAGTAGGTTGCTAGTAGTGTTAATTAGTCCTTGTAGTTGATGCTAGTTGGTTTATTTGGTGGAAGATCATATGTTCAGATCCTATATGCATATTAATACCCCTCTGATTATGAACATGATTATGCTTTATGAGTAGTTACATTTGTTCCCGAGGACATGGGAGAAGTCTTGCTATTAGTAGTCATGTGAATTTGGTATTCGTTTGATATTTTGATGAGATGTATGTTGTCTCTCCTCTAGTGGTGTTATGTGAACATCGACTACATAACACTTCACCATTATTTGGGCCTAGAGGAAGGCATTGGGAAGTAATAAGTAGATGATGGGTTGGTAGAGTGACAGAAGCTTAAACCCTAGTTTATGCGTTGCTTCGTAAGGGGCTGATTTGGATCCATATGTTTCATGTTGTGGTTAGGTTTACCTTAATACTTTTGTTGTAGTTGCGGATGCTTGCAATAGAGGTTAATCATAAGTGGGATGTTTGTCCAAGTAAGGACAGCACCCAAGCACCGGTCCACCCACATACCAAATTATCAAAGTACCGAACGCGAATCATATGAACGTGATGAAAACTAGCTTAACGATATTCCCATGTGTCCTCGGGAGCGCTTTTCTCTATATTAGAGTTTGTACAGGCTTGTCCTTTACTACAAAAAGGATTGGGCCACCTTGTTGTACTTTATTTACTTTTGTTACTTGTTGCTCGTTACAAATTATCCTATCACATAACTATCTGTTTTACCGCTTATCATTTCCTTCTGCTCCTCGTTGGGTTCGACATTGTTACTTATCGAAAGGACTATGATAGATCCCCTATACTTGTTGGTCATCACATAACAACGAGACGGGGGAGTGTTGTCCATGTACCCTCGTAGACTATAAGCGGAAGCGTTATGACAACATGGTTGATGTAGTCGTACGTCTTCACGATCTGACTGATCCTAGCACCGAAGGTACGGCACCTCCGCGATCTGCACACGTTCAACTCGGTGCCGTCCCACGAACTCTAGATCCAGCTGAGGTCGAGGGAGAATTTCGTCAGCACGACGGCGTGATGACGGTGATGATGAATTTACAGACGTAGGACTTCGCCTAAGCTCTACAACAATATGACCGAGGTGGAAATCTGTGGAGGGGGGGGGCGCCGTACACGGCTAAATAATCAACTTGTGTGTCTATGGGGTGCCCCCTCCCTCGTATATAAAGGAGTGGAGGAGGGGGAGGGCCGACCCTCTCATGGCGCGCCCAAGGGGGGAGTCCAACTCTCGGTGGGAGTAGGATTCCCGCTTCCCTAGTTGGAGTAGGAGAGGAAGGAAGGGGGAGAGAGAGGGAATGAAGGGGGGCGGCCCCCAACCAATTCGGATTGGGCTTGGGGGGCACACCCTCCACCTTGGCCGCCTCCTCCTCTCTCCCACTAAGTCCCAATAAGGCCCATACACTCCCCGGGGGGTTCCGGTAACCCCCCAGTACTCCGTTAAATGCCCGAACTCACCCGGAACCATTCCGATGTCCAAACATAGCCTTCCAATATATCAATCTTTATGTCTCGACCATTCTGACACCCCTCGTCATGTCCGTGATCACATCCGGGACTCCGAACAACCTTCGGTATATCAAAACACATAAACTCATAATACCAATCGTCATCGAACGTTAAGCGTGCGGACCCTACAGGTTCGAGAACTATGTAGACATGACCGAGACTCATCTCCGGTCAATAACCAATAGCGGAACCTGGATGCTCATATTGGTTCCTACATATTCTACGAATATCTTTATCGGTAAAACCGCATAACAACATACGTTGTTCCTTTTGTCATCGGTATGTTACTTGCCCGAGATTTAATCGCCGGTATCTCAATACCTAGTTCAATCTCATTACCGGGAAGTTGCTTTACTCATTCCGTAATGCATCATCCCGCAACTAACTCATTAGTCACATTGCTTGCAAGGCTTATAGTGATGTGCATTATCGAGAGGGCCCAAAGATACCTCTCCGACAATCGGAGCGACAAATCCTAATCTCGATCTATGCCGACTCAACAAACACCATAGGAGACACCTATAGAGCATCTTTATAATCACCCAGTTACGTTGTGACGTTTGATAGCACACTAAGTGTTCCTCCAGTATTCGGGAGTTGCATAATCTCATAGTCATAGGAACATGTATAAGTCATGAAGAAAGTAATAGCAATAAACTAAACGATCATAGTGCTAAGCTAACGGATGGGTCTAGTCCATCACATCATTCTCTAATGATGTCATCCCGTTCATCAAATGACAGCACATGTCCATGGCTAGGAAACTTAACCATCTTTGATTAACGAGCTAGTCAAGTAGATGCATACTAGGGACACTCTGTTTGTCTATGTATTCACACATGTATTAAGTTTCCGGTTAATACAATTCTAGCATGAATAATAAACATTTATCATGATATAAGGAAATATAAATAACAACTTTATTATTACCTCTAGGGTATATTTCCTTCACAAGACCCAACCGTTAGCATAGCATACGATCATTCAGTTTATTGCTACTGCTTTCTTAATGTCAAATACATGTTTCTTCGACCATGAGATCATGCAACTCCCGGACTCCGGAGGAATGCCTTGTGTGCCATCAAACATCACAATGTAACTAGGTGATCATAAAGGTGCTCTATAGGTATCTCCGAAGGTGCTTGTTGATTTGGTGTGAATTGAGATTGGGATTTGTCACTCCGTATGACAGAGAGGTATCTCTGGGCCCTCTCGGTAATACAACATCACAAGAAGCTTGCAAGCAAAGTGACTAAGGAGTTAGTTACAAGATGATGTATTATGGAACGAGTAAATAGAGTTGCCCGTAATTAGGTTGAACTAGGTATGGAGATACCGACGATCAAAACTCGGGCAAGTAACATACCGACAGACAAAGGGAACTACGTATGTTGTCATAAAGGTTCGACCAATAAAGATCTTCATAGAATATGTAGGAACCAATATGGGCATCTAGGTCCCGCTATTGGTTATTGACCGGAGAAGCGTCTCGGTCATGTCTACATCATTCTCGATCCCGTAGGGTCCGCACGCTTAACGTTTGTTGACGATATAGTATTATATGAGTTATGTATGTTTGTGACCAAATGTTGTTCGGAGTCCCGGATGAGATCAAGGACATGAAGAGGAGCTCTAGAATGGTCCGGTGGTAAAGATTGATATATAGGATGATAGTATTCGATCTCCAGAAGGGTTCCGGAATACACCGGATAATTATCGGATCACCGAAAGGGGTTCCGAAAGGCCACGGGAAGTTGCTGGGCCAAGGGGTAAAGCCCACGAGGCTTTACGTTGGTGCACAAAGAAGTTGTATGGAAGGCAGGGGCTAGACGCCAGGGTTCATGGCATCTACCCCCGGGATAAACCCTAGAGTCGGTGGCATCTACGTAAACGCCGGGAACTGTGGCATTTAGCCCTCGAGTTCGAGAAGGACTCTTGCCTTGCATGCCAAACCAACTTTGAGGAGGCTCTTTCTCCAAGAAACGACCCCAAGGCTCAACATGTAAATAGAAGGGCAGGGCTAGCACCCGGAACACATCAAGATTCACCAAGCATCATGACAAAGCAAGCAATCCAACACACGAGCACACAAAAAGCAAATGAAGAAGACAAACGGAAGAAGGTCAAAGAAGAGGCGAATCTTTTCGGAAATCGTTTTAGAAGTGGGGGAGAGGAAACCGAGAGGCGAATGCCAAATAATGTAATGCGAGGGATGAGAGTTTATGATGGGTACTTGGTATGTCTCTGTTTGGCGTAGATCTCCCGGGCAACGGCGCCAGAAATTGGCAAGTTGATGGGAGACAAATCTTGACTTGACTTGGCGTAAATCTCACCGGCAATGGCGCCAGAAATTCTTCCTGCTACCTCTTGAGCTTGCATTGGTTTTTCCCTTGAAGAGGAAAGGGTGATGCAACAAAGTAGAGTAATTATTTCCCTCAGTTTTGAGAACCAAGGTATCGATCCAGTAGGAGACAACGCGACAAGCCATCGAATACCTGCACAAACAAACACCAACTTGCACCCAACGCGATAAAGGGGTTGTCAATCCCTTCATGGTTATTTGCAAAGTGAGATCTGATATATATGGATAAACGGTAAAGTAATATTTTTGGTATTTTTGGTTTGTGGAAAGGAAAGTAAAAGATTGCAAAGAAAGTAAATCGGAAACTAAAATTATAGATCAAAAACTTACATGATGGAAAATAGACCCGAGGGTCATAGGTTTCACTAGAGGCTTCTCTCAAGATAGAAATTATTACATGGATGAACAAATTACTGTCGAGCAATTGATAGAAAAGCGCAAAGTTATGACGATATATAAGGCAATGATCATGAATATAGGCATCACGTCCATGTCAAGTAGACCGAAACGATTCTCCATCTACTACTATTACTCCACACATCGACCGACTCCCGCCTGCATCTAGAGTATTAAGTTCACAAGAACAGAGTAATGCATTAAGTAAGATGACATGATGTAGCGGAATTAACTCAAGCAATATGATGAAAACCCCATCTTGTTATCCTCGATGGCAACAATACAATACGTGTCGGTTCCCCTTCTGTCACTAGGATCGAGCGCCGCAGGATTGAACCCAAAGCTAAGCACTTCTCCCATTGCAAGAAAAACCAATCTAGTTGGCCAAACCAAATCGATAGTTCGAAGAGACTTGCAAAGATATCAAATCATGCTTATAAGAATTCAGAGGAGATTCAAATAATATTCATATATAAGCTGATCATAAATCCACAATTCATCGGATCTTGGCAAACACGCCGCAAAAGAGTATTACATCGAATAGATCTCCAAGAACATTGAGGAGAACATGGTATTCAGAATAAAAGAGAGAGAAGAAGCCAACTAGCTACTAGCTATGGACCCGTAGGTCTGTGTAAACTACTCACGCTTCATCGGAGAGGCAATGGTGTTTATATAGAAGCCCTCCGTGATCGAATCCCCCTCTGATAGGATGCCGGAAAAGGTCCCTAGATGGGATCTCATGGGTACAGAAGGTTGCGGCGGTGGAAAAATGCTTTCGTGGCTCCCCTGGAAGTTTTGGGGGTATATGAGAATATATAGGAGGAAGATCTAGGTGAGGGGGTCACCGAGGGGCCCACAAGGTCGGGGGCCACACCCTACCCCCTGGGCGCGCCCTCCACCCTTGTGGCCGCCTCGTGGTTCTTCTGACTTGCACTCAAAGTCTCCTGGGTGTCTTCTGGTCGAAGAAAAATCATCGCGAAAGTTTTATTCCGTTTGGACTCCGTTTGATATTCGTTTTCTGCGAAACTCTAAAACAAGGAAAAATAGAAACTGGCACTGGGCTCTAGGTTAATAGGTCAGTCCCAAAAGTCATATAAAATAGCATATAAATTCATGTAAAACATCCAAAACAGACAATATAATAGCATGGAACAATCAAAAATTATAGATACGTTGGAGACGTATCAAGCATCCCCAAGCTTAATTCCTGCTCGTCCTCGA
Organism: Triticum dicoccoides; assembly: GCF_002162155.2. Classification (NCBI taxonomy): domain Eukaryota; kingdom Viridiplantae; phylum Streptophyta; class Magnoliopsida; order Poales; family Poaceae; genus Triticum; species Triticum dicoccoides. The sequence goes on from NC_041380.1 coordinate 266,833,291, forward strand.
GTAGGTAAATGATAAAAACAGAATATTTGATGTGGAATGCTTCCTAACATATTTATCCATGTAATTCTCTTTATTGTGGCATGAATGTTCAGATCCGTAAGATTCAAAACAATTTAATATTGACATAAAAACAATAATACTTCAAGCATACTAACAAAATAATTATGTCTTCTCGAAATAACATGGCCAAAGAAAGCTTATCCCTGCAAAATCATATAGTCTAGCTATGCTCCATCTTCATCACACAAAATATTTAAATCATGCACAACCCCGATGACAAGCCAAGCGATTGTTTCATACTTTTGATGTTCTCAAACCTTTTCAACTTTCACGCAATACATGAGCGTGAGCCATGGAGATAGCGCTATAGGTGGAATAGACAGTGGTTGTGGAGAAGACAAACTGAAGGAGATAGTCTCACATCAACTAGGCGTATCAACGGGCTATGGAGATGCCCATTAATAGATATCAATGTGAGTGGGTAGGGATTGCCATGCAACGGGTGCACTAGAGCTATAAGTTTATGAAAGCTCAAATAGAAAACTGAGTGGGTGTGCATCCAACTCGCCTGCTCACGAAGACCTAGGGCATTTTGAGGAAGCCCATAATTGGAATATACAAGCCAAGTTCTATAATGAAAATTCCCACTAGTATATGAAAGTGATATCACAGGAGACTCTCTATCATGAAGATCATGGTGATACTTTGAAGCACAAGTGTGGTAAAAGGATAGTAGCATTGCCCCTTCTCTCTTTCATCTCTTTTTTTGGTTGGGCCTTCTCTCATTTTTGGCCTCTTTTTTTCGTATGGAGTCTCATCCCATCTTGTGGGGGAATCATAGTCTCCATCATCCTTTCCTCACATGGGACAATGCTCTAATAATGAAGATCATCACACTTTTATTTACTTACAACTCAAAAATTACAACTCAATACTTAGAACAAAATATGACTATGTGAATGCCTTCGTCTATGTACAGGGATGTGCAATGAATCAAGAGCGACATGTATAAAAATGATGAATGGTAGCTTTGCCAGAAATACAATGTCAACTACATGATCTTGCAAAGCAATATGACAATGATGGAACGTGTCATAACAAACGGAACGGTGGAAAGTTGCATGGCAATATATCTCGAAATGGCTATGGAAATGCCATAATAGGTAGGTATGATGGCTGTTTTGAGGAAGGATATGTGCTGGGTTTATGGTACCGGCGAAAGTTGTGCGGTACTAGAGAGGCTAGCAATGGCGGAAATGTGAGAGTGCGTATAATCCATGGACTCAACATTAGTCATAAAGAACTCACATACTTATTGCAAAAATCTATTAGTCATCATAACAAAGTACTACGCGCATGCTCTTAGGGGGATATATTGGTAGGAAAAGACCATCGCTCGTCCCCGACCGCCACTCATAAGGAAGGCAATAAATAAATAAACCATGCTCCGACTTCATCACATAACGGTTCATCATACGTGCACGCTACGGGACTCACAAACTCTAACACAAGTATTTCTCAAATTCACAACTACTCACTAGCATGACTCTAATATCACCATCTTCATATCTCAAAACAATCATAAGGAATCAAACTTCTCATAGTATTCAATGCACTCTATATGAAAGTTTTTATTATATCCCTCTTGGATGCCTATCATATTAGGACTAATTTTATAACCAAAGAAAATTACCATGTTGTTCTAAAGGCTCTCAAAATAATGTAAGTGAAGTACGAGAGTTCATTAATTTCTATAAAATAAAACCACTATCGTGCTCTAAAGAGATATAAGTGAAACACCAGAGCAAATTTGCCTAGCTCAAAAGATATAAGTGAAGCACATAGAGTATTCTAATAAATCACGATTCATGCGTGTCTCCAAAAAGGTGTGTACAGCAAGGATGATTGTGGCAAACTAAAAATCAAATACTCAAATCATACAAGACGCTCCAAGCAAAACACATATCATGTGGTGAATCAAAATATAGCCTCAAGTAAAGTTACCGATAGACGAAGACGAAAGAGGGGATGCCTTCTAGGGGCATCCCCAAGCTTAGGCCCTTTGGCCTCCTTGAATATTACCTTGGGGTGCCTTGGTCATCCCCAAGCTTAGGCTCTTGCCACTCCTTATTCCATATTCCATCAAATCCTTACCCAAAACTTGAAAACTTCACAACACAAAACTTCAACAGAAAATCTCATAAGCTCCGTTAGTATAAGAAAATAAATCACCACTTTTTGTACTGTTGTGAACTCATTATTTATTTATATTGGTGTAATATCTACTGTATTCCAACTTTTCCATGGTTCATACCCCCCGATACTAGCCATAGATTCATCAAAATAAGCAAACAACACGCGAAAAACAGAATCTGTCAAAACAGAACAGTCTGTATCAATCTGGATATTTAGAATACTTCTGTAACTCCAAAAATTCTTAGAAATTGGTAAGTCCTATAAAATTTGTTTATTATTAATATGAAAAAAGAATCACTATTTTATCGTGCCTCTATTAAAAATTAAAACTAATCTCCTGGGCGCAAAAGTTTCTGTTTTTCAACAGGATCAAATCAACCATTACCGTAAGCTATCCCAAAGGTCTTACTTGGCACACACACTAACTAAAACATAAAACCACATCTAAACAGATGCTATATGTATTATTTATTGCAAAACATAACATAAAAAGCAAAAAACAAAAATAAAATTGGGTTGCCTCCCAACAAGCGCTATTGTTTAACGCCCCTAGCTAGGCATAAAACACGAATAGATTCAAGTGTTATCATCTTTGGTATGCAATCCATAAATGGCTCTCATAATAGATTCATAAGGAAATTTAATTTTCTTTCTTGGAAAGTGTTCCATGCCCTTCCTTAACGGAAATTGAAATGTATTATTTCCTTCTTTCATATCAATAATGCACAAATCGTTCTAAGGAAGAGTCTACCAAGAATAATAGGACATGTAGGATTGCAATCTATTATAAGAACAATGAAATCTACAGGCACATAATTCCTATTAGCAACAATAAGAACATCATTCATTCTTACCATAGGTTTCTTAATAGTGGAATCCGCAAGATGCAAATTTAAAGAACAATCATCAAATTCACGGAAACCTAACACATCACATAAAGTTTTCGGAATCATGGAAACACTAGCACCCAAATCACACAAAGCATAGCACTCATAATCTTTAATATTAATCTTAATAGTAGGTTCCCACTCATCATAAAGCTTTCTAGGGATAGAAACTTCCAATTGAAGCTTTTCTTCAAAAGAATTCATCATAGCATCAATGATGTGTTTAGTAAAAGCTTTGTTTTGATTATAAGCATGAGGAGAATTCAATATGGATTGCAACAAGGAAATATAATCTATTAAAGAACAATTATCATAATTAAATTCCTTGAAATCCAAAAGAGTGGGTTCATTTCTACCTAAAGTTTTGACCTCTCCAATCCCACTTTTATCAATTTTTGCATCAAGATCTAAAAACTCCGAATCATTGGGACGCCTTCTAACAAAAGTTGAATCATCTCCAGTCCCATATTTATCAAGATTTACATTGGCAAACAAAGATTCAATAGGAGTTACATCAATCACTTTAAGATCTTCATCATTATTTTCACGGAAATTAGAAGAACACGCTTTTATAAACCAATCTTTCTTAGCAAGCATCTTAGCGGTTCTTTATTTGCACTCATCAATGGAAATTCTCATGGCTTTTAGAGACTCATTGATATCATGCTTAGGTGGAATAGATCTAAGTTTCAAATAATCAACATCAAGAGAAATTCTATCCTTGTTCCTAGCCAAATCATCAATCTTAAGCAATTTTTGTTCAATCAAAGCATTGAAATTCTTTTGTGAACTAACAAATTCTTTAACACTATTCTCAAAATCAGAGGGCATATTATTATAATCTCCATAAGAATTTTGTAGGAATTACCATAATTATTAGAGGAATTACTAGGAAACGGCCTAGGATTAAAATTACCGCTATATGCGTTATTACCAAAATTGTTCCTACCAACAAAATCCACATCCATAGATTCATTGTTGTTTTCAATCAAAGTAGATAAAGGCATATCATTAGGATCAATACGATCACTCTTGCTAGTAAATAATTTCATAAGCTCATCCATCTTTCCACTCCAAATATTAATCTCTTCAATAGCATGCACTTTTTTACTAGTGGAAGATCTTTCGGTATGACATTGAGAATAAATAACTATAATATTATCTAGGAGTTCAGTAGCTTCTCCTAAGGTAATTTCCATAAAAGTACCTCCCGCGGCCGAATCTAAAAGATTTCTAAAAGCAAAATTCAATCTGGCATAAAAAGTTTTGTATAATCATCCACAAATTCAAACCATGTGTAGGGTAATTTCTAATCATCAATTTCATCCTCTCCCAAGATTGTGCAACATGTTCGTGATAGTGTTGCTTAAAATTCATAATATCGTTCCTAAGGGAGATGATCTTAGTGGGAGGAAAATACTTGGAAATAAAAGCATCTTCACACTTGTTCCATGAATCAATATTATTTTTAGGCAAAGATGAAAACCAAGTTTTAGCGTGATCCCTAAGCGAGAACGGAAATAGCTTCAATTTAGCAATATCATTATCCACATATTTTTTCTTTTGCTCACAGAAATCAACGAAGTTATTAAGATGGGATGCGACATCTTCATTGTGAAGGACGGAAAATTGATCTTTCATAACAAGATTCAGCAAAGCGGTATTAATCTCACAAGATTCTGCATTAGCATCGGGAGAAATCGGAGTACTAATAAAATCATTGTTGTTGGTATTGGAAAAGTCACACAATTTGGTATTATCTTGAGCCATCATGACAAAGCAAGCAATCCAACACATGAGCACACAAAAAGCAAATGAAGAAGATGGACAGAAGAAGGCCGAAGAAGAGGCGAATCTTTTCGAAAATCATTTTAGAAGTGGGGGAGAGGAAAATGAGAGGCGAATGTGTCACATCCCTAGCTAGTCACTGCTTGTCCTTGCATCAATCATCTTGCATCATGTTTAAATTCATGAAAGTTGAATTGGGGAAAGTGGAAAGCCTCACAAATCATTTCTAAAAATGATCAACATTAAAAATTGCTTCAAATAAACCCAAGAAAATGTTCCTGTTAAGCTATAAAAATATTGGCAAGAGGTAAAATTCAAACCAATATTTTTGGAGTCACAGAAATATTTATTTTGGGCATTTGAGTTAATCCAATAATTATTTGCATTGGATTTATATATGTGATATATTACCTATATTTCTAATAATTTTGATAATTGTTGAGGGGCTTTGGAATAGTCCATTTAGTCCCTGCAAAAATTGTCAGAAGCAGAAAAATTAGTTTGGTTCAAAAACCAAATTAAATCAAATGTCAGAAATAGAAAACAGAAACTACAATGAAGGAAAGAGAGAGAAAGTTTTTACCTGGGCTTCTTACCTGCAGCAGAGCCGGCCCAACTCCTGTTCTGGCCCAGCCCACCAGGGGCTCCTCGGTCTTCTTCCTTCTTTGATAGAAGGACAGCGCGCGCGTGGCCGCCGCGCGCGAGCACATGCCCCGCCACCTCCTGCTTGCCATCGAGCTTCTGGACGCCCTGGACGCCGACACGCACCCCCCTGGAACCCTCTCACTCTCTCCCGACCTCTTCCCCCTCCTCTGCTCTCTCTCCCTCTCGCGCCAGACCGCAGCCGCAGCCGCGCCACCGTAACGCCGCAGCCACCGTGCTCCACTCGCCTCCCCGTGCTTTCCATTACCTCCGTCGCGACTCCCACGACCTCCTCGACGAACCACACGCTGCCGAACGCCCCACAGCATCGTCATCTTCGACATCTCCATCACCGGCCACCGGAGATCTCCATCCTTGCTCCGCTCGCTCCGGTGCTTCCCCAAGCTCGTCGACCCGCTCAGTGTGCTCACTGTGAGCTCCTGCCCCGGACACCCCTCCTCTTTGCCTCGCTTGCACGCCGTAGCAACCATGTCACCTGCGCCCGAACGCGCCGCCGCCCGAGCTCGTCGCCGATGAGGCTCCGGTGACCATTTGGTCCCGTTCATATGTTTGTTGGCCTCGTACGCACGTGAAGAGCATGTAGGTACTAACTGCTAGCTTCTCCGCGCGCTACATCGTCGGTTTCGTCGACGTCCGAGCTCCGGTCGCCGCCTAGCTCGCTGCCGCCGCTGCCACCGGCCACCCCAGCTCGCCCCGCGTGCTCCACCAGATGCGCCTCACCATGCCGCGCCCATAGAGCCCAGCCACGCGACCTCCCGTCGCAGGAGATGGCCGGACGATGAGGGCCGCCGCGTTCTGCTTAGCGTCGGCCACTAAACACCGGCTAGGTGACATGGCAGGTCAGTTTAGCCACTAACCCTGCGGTTAGTTTAACCCGGGTGCCACTGACGGATGGGCCCCATGCGGTAAATAACCCCGGGATTTATTCCTTGTTTAACTTAGACTAACCCACCGGGCCCACACGTCAAGTTGACTTTGCTGACGTGGCTGTTGACCGGATCCACCTATCATTGACCCTAGGATGCATTGGGTCACTGACCAGTGGACCCCACTGGTCAGGTTTGACCTGGTTGACACTCGTTGACTGCCGATGTCACCCTGACATAGTGCTGATGCAATAATGTAATTTCTGGATTAAAAACAATTCTGGAAATTCCTGAAACGGCTTTAAACTTCAAAAATTCATAGTAATTCAACCATAACTCACATGAAGATAATTTATATATGAAAAATGATTAGAAAAATCCAATCTATCCATTTGTACTGGTTTCATGCATGTTTAAACAAATTAACCTTGCTGTTTAGATCAAAACATGATAATGCACTTTATAAGTTCTTAAATCGAATTTGAATTTGAACCTTTGGTTCAAATCAACTCAAACCCTTCTGTTCTTAGCTGCATTAGCTCAAATCACATCATATTGACATGTCATGATCATGCATCATATTGTGCATTGCATTGATTATGTTCTTTCTCTGTTGCCGGTGTTGTTCCATCTCGGTAGTCGTTGTTCCGATGCTGTGATCGATGACACCGATGAAGAGTTATACTTTCTTGAGAAGTGCCAGGCAAGCAAAACCCCTTGTTCATTCTAATACAATCCCACTTCCTCGCTCCTGCTCTCTTTTACTGCATTAGGACAATAACGATTCAACTGTTACATGCTGCGGTAGTTCAACCCCTTTCCCCTGCATGACTTGTCATTGCCACAGTAAATAGATGAAACCCACTAGCATGAGTAGGAGTTGTTTGAGCCCTGATGTGCCTACTCATTCATGCTTGTTTGTCATGCCTGCTATTGCTTAGAGTTGTGTCGGGTTTGATTCATCGGGGATGAATTGGAAAGTTGTGAACACGTCCTACTGTGTGTGAGCTAAGTGTGCTGAACACGATTTGGTAAAGGTATCGATGAGAGGCCATGTAGGATTACATGGTGGGTTGTTTCATTGGAACCATCCTTAAGCACCGAGATCTGTATGTGTGATTTAAGAACCAGCTACTACCATGCATTAGGCCCGAAACCAATGGACCCTCTCGGCTTCTTAACCACCCTAATTCTCTGTCCAGGAGTTGCAACTAGTTTCTGGTGTTTATAGGATATGTGTTGGCGGCCGTGCATAGCGCTGACCCTAGGGGTGGGCTATGATGCGGTAGATACACCGTGGCCGGGCATGCCGAGCGCCCGTTTGGTGTCTCGGAACCCTATACACATCGTTCGGGGCCGTATGTGGAAACCTCGGCCGGACTCCCTGTGGATGGAACCTAGATAGGCGATAAACCTGGACTAGAGACTTGAGTGTTTAGGTAGGCCGTGGCCGACACCCTCGTTGGGCTTCCGCTTGAAGGTTGCCGAGTACATGTCATGTAAACGATGGTAAGTGGTGAGAGCGTGTGTGAAGAAGTACACCCCTGCAGGGTTAACATCATCTATTCGAATAGCTGCATCCACGGTAAAGGACTACCTGGTTGCCTATACAATTCATAGACAAGTGAAAGTGGATACTCTAAAACTCGCAAGATAAGCGTGAGTGCTATGGATGGCCTTCTCGTAGGGAGACGGGAGCGGATCCATAGTGGTGTATTGATATGGTGAATATGTGGACTCGTGTGCGCCACCTCAAAGAGTTACTTGCAGTCATAGTTTAGGATAGCCACTGAGTCAAAGCTGGCTTGCTGCAGTCAAACTCCACCACCCCCTTTGTTGATACTGATGCATATGTAGCTAGTTCTGATGTAAGTCTTGCTGGGTACATTTGTACTCACGTTTGCCTATTTTATGTTCTGTAGAGAGACGACAGTCTCGCTAGTAGTTCCGTGTGGACTTCGACGTTTAGCTTGATACCTCAGCTACGATCTTGTGCCCTCAGCAGGATCTGGTAGATAGTCAGGCTTCTCAGCCTTTTTCATTTGTAGATGTCTGTACTCAAACATGTTAAGCTTCCGCATGTGCTTTGACTTGTATGCTCTAAATGTTGGGTCATGAGATCCATGTTTGTAATATCTCGCTCTACGGAGCCTAAAGAATAAATACTTTGAGTTGTAGAGTCATTTGTGATGCCATGTTGTATTTGCACTTATCGAGCATATTGTGTGTATGATTGAAATGCTTAGTATGTGTGGGATCTGATAATCTGGTTGTTTATCCTTGGTAGCCTCTCTTATGGGGAAATGTAGTCGGGTGTTTCCATTGAGCCTTCGTAGTCCGCTACAGCCCGGTTTACCAGAGTCCTGCTAGCCCAGCACTACTGCTCCGGAACACTTAGACTGGCCGACATGTGATTCACTTTGTTCCTGTGTCTGTCCCTTCGGGGAAATGTCACGCGGAGACATCCGGAGTCCTGTTAGCCTGCTATAGCCCGGGTTCCCGGAGTCCTGTTAGCCCAGTTGCTACAATCTAGATTCATACGCTGTTGACCGACATGCTCGATGTTGATTCATGTATGCTTGTTCCCGTAAGTTAGTGCCACTTTGGGTTCATGACTAGTCATGTCGGCCCGGGTTCTTTGGCATATGGATGCTAGCGACACTATCATATACGTGAGCTAAATGGCGCAAACCGTCCCAGGCCATGGTAAGGCGACACCCGTGGGGATACCGTGCGTGAGGCCGCAAAGTGATATGAGGTGTTACAGGCTAGATCGGTGTGACTTAGAATCGGGGTCCTGATAGCTTTGGTATCAGAGCCTGACTGCCTGTAGGATTACCAAGCCAAACCGGTCGAAGTTGTGTTTAGAAATGCTTTAGTTATGTAAGGGAATTGATTGGGGAAGGGAACGTAAGGCTCTTTTTACTCCTTATACCTTATGCCTTCTGATCTGAGTCAGCCTCTTCTTGTCTATGGGGATTAAGAATTAGGCCTTCTCATCTATCTATCAGGATGACGTGTTACTAATCTATAGACTTATAGGATTGATGGATTCCAGTATCAGCCCAGTTTCTACTACTTCCGTATGTTCATAGCTGGTCTCGGAACCTTGATATCGTGATGTTGAGTGGTCATGCCACCATCTTGCAGGATGTCTCAAATCTTTTTGAGCATTTACAGTTGTTATGCTGTCCGAGTCATCCCAGGTTTCTAAGTAGTCTGATGCATATGCAGATCCCTTCTTTCTGTTCCCGATGTCCCTTTGGGCCAGTTCAACCACACTAATAGGTGAGTTGAGGTACTTTATTGCCTCGACATATAAGTTGGAGCTAATATTATGACCCTAGGTGTCTTAGAGAACCACTTAGTAATCGAGCCATGTTTTATATTCCTAGTGTGATGATTCTGGCCGTCATTCTCGAAAGCATCCCGTGATGCCATTTAGTAGTAGGTATTCTACTCTTGGGTTCTGGACCCAAGACTCACTCTACTTACCTCGTGTTGATAGTGTTGCTCGTACCTTTAGTATATTAGTAACCTTTGCGATAGTCCTCAAGGTCTGTGGTATATCATTCTTCCAATACCACGAACCATCCTCGACAGAAGTTCTTTTGAACCAAAAGATTACAACCAGAGTGCTCTTGATGAGTTCTTGATTCTATACTGTGAACCTGCTAGCCCTTCCCCTTCTGCATGGGTTATCCCGAAGAAATATGTTGAACTTGTTCGACATACTAATCTATGCGTCCACAACTCAAAAAATTATATATTCCTTTGAGTTGTTCTCTTTAGTTGTATTCTGACCTCCGTCTATCATTGATAGTCAAGAGTATGCATGCATCATTCATCGATGCCTATTACTCTTGAGGTCCATCAAGCCATTCTATTCCGGAATGACTAGGAGAAACACACTCCAGTACCTCGTCCATCTCTGGGATTGGGTCAAAGCAGTTGTATTTCGCAGATCAAAATGCCAATCCAGCTTTTGTTCTGTTTTACTTTGGAGTATTACCCCTTTATGTCAGGATTGTCATGAGAATTGCACCGCCTCTTATGAATTCTTGACACAGTAATACTTCTCGTCATAATTATTCATTCCTCAATCCCGTGTTGTTGTCCCGTGTTGTTGTAAACGGAATGCCGACAATTGAACGGTGATGTGTGAAATCAATACTCCTAGCAACCCCGTTGCTGGGTAGCTAATGGAAAATAATTTCATTTTTAGCGTGTTGGTTATTGAACCATCATTATAAGATTGATCGTGCTACCTAGTCCATATTTCTGGTGCACACTTCGATCAATGATTTAGGATTGTGCCAATCCCTCGCTTATTTGATCACATCGTCTTGCCCTGAAAATCAAGATTGCTCTCGAGCTTAGTAACATATCGGTGGTTCGTGATTTTCCGAGTATCTTCTCAGAAGTGTTATCAGGCTATCACCTGACCGCTATGTTGAGTTCGTGATCAAGTTGGGTTTTTTATAAACCACCCCTTCTCCAAGAATCTGTGTTGGATATCCCTGAGCTAGTTGGTTGAGCTAGACAACAACTTGGAGAGTTGGAAGATGAAAGCTTGTTCCGCTTAGTTCATCTCCAAAGGGATATCCTTGTGTTTGTGTGTTTGTTGAAGAAAGATGATATCTTCATCGATTGATCCTCGTGATCAATTGTTGGCGCTATTGTCTTATCCAATCTTTGATTTGTACATGGGCTATCGTCAAATTAAATCAGAACCAATGATAATCATAATGTTGTCTTACTCGTGGTTGACCCCTTGAGCATACACCATTACATCTTTTGGTCTGACCAATACTATCACATTGTTCACGTAATGGTGGAATTCCAGTGATATGGAAATTCCGATGAGTTGCTGTTCAGCCCATCAGCAGCATCTTGTCTCCTCCATGATTCATGTTGAACATTGAGCTAGTGTTGGAAACTTTGTAAGCATTTCCTTCGTGTTCTGCTCATGAGGTATATGTTTGGTGAAAGAAGTGACTTACTCCGAGTTCACGTGCATTAGGTGTAAGTTACCGCCATGAATTTGAGAAAGGTTTGTTTTGTTTCCCCTGGAATCATCCCAAATCAGTAATGCATACGTGCGAAGTATTCTATGGTTTGGTAGATTAATTACCTCCACTCCATACGTATTCCCTAGCACACCAAGCCACTGGTTGATTTGTTCAAAGATAATAAGTTCTAAGTGCTAGTCCTGAAGGTACCAGACAGATTTGTACAAGATTTTGTTATCTTCGATGATGTTTCCCAACCAGAACTCGGTAGTGTTTTATTATAAGACTAGTATGTGGTCATGCTTGTCTTGGACAGCGTGTTCACATGTGTGCAACAGAACCAGCTCGTGTTTTGGAGCTTGCTATCGTAGTTCATTTCCCGAGAATCTCGCAATGTCATCTCGTCGATTTGTGTTGCAAACTTTCTTTTCACACATGCTGAGTCTGAAGTATCCTATCACCAATCAGATCTGAATCTCAGGCAGATATGATGGTTGGAACATTCCCAACATTTGCATCCTGTTCCCAGCTTGCATCGCCATTGTGCCAATTTCCCATGGGCTGCCCTTCTCAACAGTTGTTTTTCAGGATCATCTTCAAAAGTGGTCCTACCATGGGTCCCATCCATTTCCGATGATAGGCAAAAATCATCCATTACGTTGTCTTCAACAAGGTAGTCCACATCGTCCACCCTAGCCCGAGTATGTCATTCTTTCGAACCCCTTCAAACGATCCATTATGAATTGCCTCAGGTTGGTACGAAGAGTTTCAATGATCTATGGATCAAAAGTAATTCTTTTTGCCACTTAAGGGAATAATCCTACGAGTCACCTCCTCTAAGGTGCCCCGTTATGGGATCATGGTAATTGTTTCCTCGCTACTTTGAAAACCCTCGTCAAATTGTTTCTTCCGTCCCTCCTGATGCATGTTTTGCGTCTCAGCTCCAGAGATGTTTCTACGTCTCACTCCATGAGTTGATCTTGAGTTGCTCGATCTTTGAGAAGATCAATTTCGGTATAGCTTCTTTCTGTCTTCATCGTGCTAGACAAAGATCTCGAAGGCAAGGACGTCAAGATCAATATGTTGCAATGAATCAACAGCTGCTAGAAGGGCAAATCGATCATGAGGATTGTGATAGTTTTGTGACCACCTTTTTCCTTACCTCACGTCTTGAATCTCGGGACGAGATTCTTGTTTAGTGGGAGTGAGTTGTCATATCCCTAGCTAGTCACTGCTTGTCCTTGCATCAATCATCTTGCATCATGTTTAAATTCATGAAAGTTGAATTGGGGAAAGTGGAAAGCCTCAGAAATCATTTCTAAAAATGATCAACATTAAAAATTTCTTCAAATAAACCCAAGAAAATGTTCATGTTAAGCTATAAAAATATTGGCAAGAGGTAAAATTCAAACCAATATTTTCTGAGTCACAGAAATATTTATTTTGGGCATTTGAGTTAATACAATAATTATTTGCATTGGATTTATATATGTGATATATTAATTATGTGTCCAATAATTCTGATAATTGTTGAGGGGCTTTGGAATAATCCATTTAGTCCCTGCAAAAATTGTCAGAAGCAGAAAAATTAGTTTGGTTCAAAAACCAAATTAAAACAAATGTCAGAAATAGAAAACAGAAACTATAATGAAGGAAAGAGATAGAAAGTTTTTACCTGGGCTTCTTACCTGCAGCAGAGCCGGCCCAGCTCCTGTTTTGGCCTAGCCCACCAGGGGCTCCCCGGTCTTCTTCCTCCTTTAACAAAAGAACAGCGCGCGCGTGGCCGCTGCGCGCGAGCACACGCCCCGCCACCTCCTGCTTGCCGACGAGATTCTGGACGCCCTGGACGCTAACACGCACCCCCCTGGAACCCTCTCACTCTCTCCTGACCTCTTCCCCCTCCTCTGCTCTCTCTCCCTCTCGCGCCCGAGCGCAGCCGCAGCCGCGCCGCCGTAACGCCGCAGCCACTGTGCTCCACTCGCCTCCCCGTGCTGTCCATTACCTCCGCCACGACTCCCTCGACTTCCTCGACGAACTGCATGCTGCAGGACACCCCACAGCATCGTCATCTTCGACATCTCCATCACCGGCCGCCAAAGATCTCCCTCGCCGCTCTGCTCGCTCTGGTGCTTCCCCAAGCTCGTCGACCCGCTCAGCGTGCTCACTATGAGCTCCTGCCCCGGACACCCCTCCTCTTTGCCTCGCTTGCACGCCGTAGCAACCGTGTCGCCTGCGCCCGAACGCGCCGCCGCCCAAGCTCGTCGCCGACGAGGCTCCGGTGACCATTTGGTCCCGCTCATATGTCTGTTGGCCTCGTACGCACGTGAAGAGCCCGTAGGTACTAACTGCTAGCTTCTCCGCGGGCTACGTCGTCATTTTCTTCGATGTTGGAGCTCCGGTCGCCGCCCAGCTCGCTGTCGTCGCTGCCACCGGCCACCCCAGCTCACCCCGCGTGCTCCACCAGATGCGCCTCACCGTGCCGCACCCGTAGAGCCCAGCCACACGGCCTCCCGTCGCAGGAGATGGCCGGACGAGGTGCACCGCTACGTTCTGCTTAGCGTCGGCGGCTAAACGCCGGCTAGGTGACGTGGCAGGTCAGTTTAGCCACTAACCCCGCGGTTAGTTTAACCCGGGTGCCACTGACGGATGGGTCCCACGCGCTAATTAACCCCGGGATTTATTCCCTGTTTAACTTAGACTAACCCACCGGGCCCACACGTCAGGTTGACTTTGCTGACGTGGCTGTTGGCCGGACCCACCTATCATTGACCCTAGGATGCACTGGGTCACTGACCAGTGGACCCCACTGGTCAGGTCTGACCTGGTCGATGCCTGTTAACTGCTGACGTCACCCTAACGTAGTGCTGACGCAATAATGTAATTTATGGATTAAAAACAATTCTGGAAATTCCTGAAATTGCTTTAAATTTCCAGAATTCATAGTAATTCAACCATAACTCAGATGAAGATAATTTATATATGAAAAATGATCAGAAAAATCCAATCTATCCATATGTATTGGTGTCATGCATGTTTAAACAACTTAACCTTGCTGTTTAGATCAAAACATGATAATGCACTTTATAAGTTCTTAATTTGAATTTGAATTTGAACCTTTGGTTCAAATCAACTCAAACCCTTTTGTTCTTAGCTGCATTAGCTCAAATCACATCATATTGACATGTCATGATCATGCATCATATTATGCATTGCATTGATTATGCTCTTTCTCTATTGCCGGTGTTATCCCCCCTCGGTAGTCGTTGTTCTGACGCTGTGATCGATGACACCGATGAAGAGTTATACTTTCTTGAGAAGTGCCAGGCAAGCAAAACCCCTTGTTCATTTCGATACAATCCCACTCCCTCGCTCCTGCTCTCTTTTGCTGCATTAGGACAATAACGATTCTACTATTACATGTTGCGGTAGTTGAACCCCTTTCCCCTGCATGACCTGTCATTGCCACAGTAAATAGATGAAACCCACTGGCATGAGTAGGAGTTGTTTGAGCCCTGATGTGCATACTCATTCATGCTTGTTTGTCATGCCTGCTATTGCTTAGAGTTGTGTCAGGTTTGATTCATCGGGTATGAATTGGAAAGTTGTGAACATGTCCTACTGTGCGTGAGCTAAGTGTGTTGAACATGATTTGATAAAGGTATCGATGAGAGGCCATGTAGGAGTACATGGTGAGTTGTTTCATTGGAACCGTCCTTAAACACCGAGATCTGTATGTGTGATTTAAGAACTAGCTACTACCATGCATTGGGCCCAAAACCAATGGACCCTCTCGGCTTCTTAACCACCCTAGTTCTCTGTCTAGGAGTTGCAACTAGTTTCTGGTGTTTATAGGATATGTGTTGGCGGCCGTGCGTAGAGCTAACCCTTGGGGTGGGCTATGATGCGGTAGATACACCATGGTCGGGCATGTCGGGCACCTGTTTGGTGTCTCGGAACCCTGTACACATCGTTCGGGGCCGTATGTGGAAACCTCGGCCGGACTCCCTGCGGATGGAACCTGGATAGGCGATAAACCTGGACTAGAGACTTGAATGTTTAGGTAGGCCGTGGCCGACACGCTCGTTGGGCTTCCACTTGAAGGTTGCCGAGTACATGTCGTGTAAACATCGGTAAGTGGTGAGAGCGTGTGTGAAGAAGTACACCCCTGCAGGGTTAACATCATCTATTCGAATAGCCGCGCCTGCGGTAAAGGACTACTTGGTTGCCTATACAGTTCATAGACAAGTGAAAGTGGATACTCTAAAACTCGCAAGATAAGCGTGAGTGCTATGGATGGCCTTATCATAGGGAGAAGGGAGCGGATCCATAGTGCTGTATTGATATGGGGAATATGTGGACTCGTGTGCGCCACCTCAAAGAGTTACTTGCAGTCATAGTTTAGGATAGCCACTGAGTCAAAGCTGGCTTGCTGCAATCAAACTCCACCACCCCTTTGTTGATACTGATGCATATGTAGCTAGTTCTGATTTAAGTCTTGCTGGGTACATTTGTACTCACGTTTGCCTATTTTATGTTTTGCAGAGAGACGTCAGTCTCGCTAGTAGTTCCGTGTGGACTCCGACATTTAGCTTGATACCTCAGCTACGATCTTGTGCCCTCGGTAGGATCTGGTAGATAGTCAGGCTTCTCAGCCTTTTTCATTTGTAGATGTCTGTACTCAGACATGTTAAGCTTCCACATGTGCTTTGACTTGTATGCTCTAAATGTTGGGTCATGGGATCCATGTTTGTAATATCTCGCTCTACGGAGCCCAATGAATAAATACTTTGAGTTGTAGAGTCATGTTGTGATGCCATGTTGTATTTGCACTTATCGAGGATATTGTGTGTATGATTGAAATGCTTGGTATGTGTGGGATCTGACAATCTAGTTGTTTATCCTTGGTAGCCTCTCTTATGGGGAAATGTAGTCGGGTGTTTCCACTGAGCCTTGGCAGTCCGCTATAGCCCAGTTTACCGGAGTCCTGCTAGCCCAGCACTACTGCTCTGGAACACTTAGACTGCCTGGCATGTGATTCACTTCATTCCTATGTCAGTCCCTTCGGGGAAATGCCACATGGATACATCCGGAGTCCTATTAGCCTGCTATAGCCCGGGTTCCCGGAGTCCTGTTAGCCCAGTTGCTACAGCCCGGATTCATACGCTGTTAACCGACATGCTCGATGTTGATTCATGTATGTCTGTTCCCGTAAGTTAGTGCCACTTTGGGTTCGCGACTAGTCATGTCGGCCCGGGTTCTTTGTCATATGGATGCTAGCGACACTATCATATACGTGAGCCAAAAGGCGCAAACTGTCCTGGGCCATGGTAAGGCGACACCCGTGGGGATACCATGCGTGAGGCCGCAAAGTGATATGAGGTGTTATAGGCTAGATCGGTGTGACTTAGAATCGGGGTCCTGACAGAATGGCAAATAATGTAATGCGAAGGATGAGAGTTTATGATGGGTACTTGGTATGTCTTGGCTTGGCATAGATCTCCCCAGCAATGGCGCCAGAAATTGGCAAGTTGACGGGAGACAAATCTTGACTTGTCTTGGTGTAAATCTCCCCGGCTATGGCGCCAGAAACTTTTCCTGCTGCCTCTTGAGCTTGCGTTGGTTTTTCCCTTGAAGAGGAAAGGGTGATGCAAAAAAGTAGAGTAAGTATTTCCCCCAGTTTTGAGAACCAATGTATCAATCCAGCAGGAGACAACGTGACAAGCCACCGAATACCTGCACAAACAAAAACCAACTTGCACCCAACGCGATAAAGGGGTTGTCAATCCCTTCATGGTTATTTGTAAAGTGAGATCTGATATAGATGGATAAACGATAAAGTAATATTTTTGGTATTTTTGGTTTATGGAATGAAGAGTAAAAGATTGCAAAGAAAGTAAATCGAAAACTAAAATTATAGATCTGAAACTTATATGATGGGAAATAGACCCAGGGCCATAGGTTTCACTAGAGGCTTCTCTCAAGATAGAAATTATTACGGTGGGTGAACAAATTACTGCCGAGCAATTGATAGAAAAGCGCAAAGTTATGATGATATCTAAGGCAATGATCATGAATATAGGTATCACGTCCGTGTCAAGTAGACCGAAACGATTCTGCATCTACTACTATTACTCCACACATCGACTGCCTCCTGCATGCATCTAGAGTATTAAGTTCATAAGAATAGAGTAAAGCATTAAGTAAGATGACATGATGTAGAGGAATTAACTCAATCAATATGATGAAAACCCCATCTTGTTATCCTCGATGGCAACAATACAATACGTGTTGGTTCCCCTTCTATCACTAGGATCGAGAACCGCATGATTGAACCCAAAGCTAAGCACTTGTCCCATTGCAAGAAAAACCAATCTAGTTGGCCAAACCAAATCTATAGTTCGAAGAGACTTGCAAAGATATCAAATCATGCATATAAGAATTCAGAGGAGATTCAAATAATATTCATAGATAAGTTGATCATAAATCCACAATCCATCGGATCTCGGCAAACACATCGCAAAAGAGTATTACATCAAATAGATCTCCAAGAACATCGAGGAGAACATGGTATTGAGAAGCAAAGAGAGAGAAGAAGCCATCTAGCTACTAGCTATGGACCCGTAGGTCTGTGGTAAACTGCTCACGCTTCATCGGAGAGGCAATGGTGTTGATGTAGAAGCCCTTCGTGACCGAATCCCCCTCCGACTGCATGCCAGAAAAGGTACCTAGATGGTATCTCACGGGTACAGAAGGGTGCGGTAGTGGAAAAGTGGTTTCGTGGCCTCCCTAGAAGTTTTCGGGATATATGAGAATACATAGGAAGAAGATCTAGGTCAGGGGTTACCGAGGGGCCCACAAGGTTAGGGGTGCGCCCTCCACCATTGTGGCCACCTCGTGGCTCTTCTGACTTGCTGTAGCGACCCGACCTCAGATGGTCAAGTCTCTGTGTTCAGTGTCATCCCTGGATCGGTAATGCTGACACACACAGTACTCGAAGGATTTATAACAGAGTAGCAATCACACACTTATTACATCAAATGTCTCAAAATAGAACTTATTACAATAAATATGGCTTAAGGCCATCTAATACGATAACATCGGAAGGCTTGGAAGATAAAGTGAGTCCATCAACTCCAACAGCATAGCTGAGTGCATGACAAACGACCTATGGCACCTTACTCGTCGTCTGAAAAGTCTGCAACATGATACGTTGCAGCCCAAAAACAGGCCAACACATGGAATATGCTGGCAATATAACACAGTAGAGCAATGAACAGATAAATGCTATCACTACATGCATATATGGCTGGTGGAGGCTCTATGGTTATACTGTTTTTGCGAAAAGCCAATTTTTCCTACATCAAAGGAATAAATTTTACTTAACTATCATGGTAGTGGAAACATCATTGAGAAGGTTCCTCCAACTCAATCCCCATTAAAGTAATCATTAACAACCCAACAAATTAATTTAGAGTGATGATATCAAATCAATAACTCAAGTACCAGATACTCAAGATGTCCATAACTGGGGACACGACTAACCATTATTAGTTTATACACTCTGCAGAGGTTTGCACACTTTTCCCCACAAGACTCGATCTCCTCCATTGGATTTCTCGCACTGCATGGTGTTTGAGAAACGGATGACCGAGACACAATCTTTAAGAAGCATTAACTCTAACCCCGGGTAGACAGTACCAAGGTACATACCCTACATCTGCTAGCCTACCACTGGAAGAGGTCATGCAACATACTCAACTATGCCAGAGCCCATGATGGCTGGTGGCTGCACACGTAAGTTTCTAGCATGAATAATCTTATGATCCCTTTGAGCCTGGGTGGCAGACCGTAGGATGATCACACGGGTCCTCCGGGATATCCTAGGACAACACTGGATTCTCCAGGTGCCCACAAGAAATCCACCCAGATGTGTATTAAAGTTGCCACCTTAAGTTGAACCACTAATTAACAACTCACATCTTTCATGGATACACTCAAACCCAATCCATGTCTACAAGCATAGCATATCAATATAAGCATAACATAGAAGTAACTCCCAGGGTTTGATAATAAAAGGGCAATAGGTTCTAACTCATCATGTACTTCCCAAACTCACATGTTAAGAGATCCTACTCATGCAATGTGTAAGGGTTGAAACTAATGCATAAAAACTGGGTATAAAAAGAGTATGATCAATGTGTTACTTGCCTTGCTGACGATCTGCAAAACCTAGTGACTCGTAGTAGCACGCTTTGCACTCCGGGTATTCTATCGCAAGCAAACAATAGCATACATAAGCAAACAAGCAAAGATGCATGGGTAAAACTCAAATAAGAAGATCTAACCAGAAATTTCAACTGAAGAACTCCGGTTTGCAAAAAGAATCAAATCGAATGGAGCAACGAAACTCAAACTGCGAAAGAAACAAGGTCTGATTACTAATCTGGACTAAAGTCAAATTTTACAGTACCCAAACCTTGTTCAAGTTGGTTAAACAGAAAGAGGGCTTCGAGACAAAGATCTAGGCGCTTGAATCACCTGATTCCGATAAACAAGCGAAAAGATAAACTAAAACGAAGATCAGGGCAGAAATCACGATCGAAAATAATCGCGGAAAAACCCTGGAAAAAGAAAAACTGACAAACAGGCTAACGAACGAATGTTCGCTGTCTGTGACTAACGGATGAACACCGTTCGTTAAAACGAACGTACAGACGAACGCCTGCTATTTAACTAAAGCGGGAAAACCCGAACAGAACCGATCTAAAATAAAAAAAACGAGATCTAGGGTTTTTGAAATAAAACCGATCGGTTTTCTCACGAAAACCGGCGGTGGCGGCGGCTACCTCCGGCGACAGTCGGTGAGGCGGCGGCGGGACGGCGGTGCAGCTCCGGGCAAATCCGGCAGGGCGTCTCCGGTGGCGGTGGCGGCGGGGTCGGCGGTGGGCGACGCGAGGCGGCGGCGCGGGGCGCGGCGGCGGCGGATCCGGCGGCGGCGACGCGGATCGGGCTAGGGTGTGGGGTGCGGTGGGGTGGGCTGGCGACTCGGGGCTGCGGCTCTTAAAGGGTCGGCCGGGTCAGTGTCCCAGGCGGACACGTCCCAGTAAGGTCGGTAACTTTTTTTGAAAAAAAAATATCCCGACGCGCAGAAAAACGATCAAAAGAAATACTAAACAGACTCCAAAAATCTTGAAATAAATTTTCCCCGTCCTCTAAACATATAGCACACAAAGTGAACATTTATTTGTGCCTCTAATGCAATTTCGAAAAACGCATATTTTTCCTAATTCAAATAAAATTACAATAAACTCCAAATAAAATTTATTTATTGATTTTAATATTTTTCCTCCAATATTTCGTTTATTTTGGAGAAGTCATATTATCTCCTCTCATATATTTTAATATGAAATATTTTCGGAGAGAAAAATTATTTAAAGCCAAAATGATCCTTGTTTCAATATTCGATAAAATTCAAATATGAAAAACGTGAAATCCCCAACTCTGTGTGTGGGTCCTTGAGTTGCTTAGAATTTCAAGTATGGTGAAACGAAATGCAATATGATATGCATGAATGACCTATGTATAACATTCCAAATTGAAAATTTGGGATGTTACACTTGCACTCCAAGTCTCCTGGGTGTCTTCCGGTCAAAGAAAAATCATTGCAAAAGTATTGTTCCATTTGGACTCCGTTCGGTATTCCTTTTCTGTGAAACTCTAAAAGAAGGAAAAAACAGAAACTATCACTGGGCTCTAGGTTAACAGTTTAGTCCCAAAAATCATATAAAATAGCATATTAATGCATATAAAACATCCAAAACAGATAATATAATAGCATGGAACAATAAAAAATTATAGATACGTTGAAGACGTATCAGGACACTGGAGACCGAAAGGTCGAACATGAGTCATATAGTAGATATGATCAGCATGAAGATGTTCACCATTGATGACTACCCCATCTCACATGATGATCGGACATAGGTTAGTTGATTTGGATCATGTATCACTTAGACAACTTGAGGGATGTTGATTTAAGTGGGAGTTCATTAGTAATTTAATTATTTGAACTAAAATTTATCATGAAGATAGTCAAAATGTCTTTGCAAATTATGTTGTAGATCAATAGCTTGCGATGTAGCTCCCCTATTTTTGATACGTTCCTAGAGGAAACTAAGTTGAAAGATGATGGTAGCAATAATGCGGATTGGGTCCGTTATCTGAGGATTATCCTCATTGCTGCACAGAAGAATTTGTCCTTGATGCCTCACTAGGTGACATACCTGTTGTAGGAGCTTATGCAGACGTTATGAACATTTGGCAAGCTTGATCTGATGACTACTTGGTAGTTTAGTGCGCCATACTTTACGGCTTAGAATCAGGGCTCTGATACGTCCATTTTGCATCATGATTACCTACTGTTATTTGTATTATTTTTATGCATAATAATGCTTTTTGGAGTAATTCTAATGCCTTTTCTCTCATAATATGCAAGGTTCACACAAAGAGGGAGAATACCGGCAGCTGGAGTTCTGGACCTGAAAAAGCTATGTCAGGCCACCTATTCTGCACAACTCCAAATGAGCTGGAACTTCACGGAGATTTTTTATGGAATATATCAGAATTATTGGAGCAAATAACCACCAGAGGGGGACCACCAGGTGGGCACAACCCACCTGGGTGGGCTAGGGCCCCAGGCACGCCCTGGTGGGTTGTGCCCTCCTCGGCCCACCTCCGGTGCCCCTCTTCTGGTATATAAGTCATTTTGACCTAGAAAAATAAGGAGAGGACTTTTGGGACGAAGTGCCGCCATCTCATAGCGGAACTTGGGCAGGAGCACTTTTGCCCTCCGGCGGAGCGATTCCGCCAAGGGAACTTCCCACCCAGAGGGGGAAATCATCATCACCAACAACTCTCCCATCTTGGGGAGGGCAATCTTCATCAACATCTTCAATAGAACCATCTCCTCTCAAACCCTAGTGCATCTCTTCTGTTCAATCTTTGTACCGGAACCTTAGATTGGTGCTTGTGGGTGACTAGTAGTGTTGACTACATCTTGTAGTTGATTACTGTATGGTTTATTTGGTGGAAGATTATATTTTCAGATCCATTATGCTATTTAACACCCCTCTGATCTTGAGCATGATTATCATTTGTGAGTAGTTACTTTTGTTCTTGAGGTCACGGGAGAAATCTTGTTGCAAGTAATCATGTGAATTTGATATGTGTTCGGTATTTTGATGGTATGCATGTTGTGATTCCCTTAGTGGTGTCATGTGAACATCGACTACATGGCACTTCACCTTATTAGGGCCTAAGGGAGTGCATTGTGGATTAGTTATTAGATGATGGGTTACGAGAGTGACAGAAGCTTAAACCCTAGTTTATGCGCTACTTCATAAGGGGTTGATTTGGATCCAAAAGTTTAATGCTATGGTTAGATTTTATCTTAATACTTTTCTCGTAGTTGTGGATGCTTGCGAGGGGGTTAATCATAAGTAGGAGGTTTGTTCAAGTAAGAACATCACCTAAGCACCGGTCCACCCACATATCAAATTATCAAAGTAGCGAACACGAATCAAACCAACATGATGAAAGTGACTAGATGAAATTCCCGTGTACCCTCAAGAACATTTTGTTTATCATAAGAGACCATTTTGGCATGTCCTTTGTCTCAAAAGGATTAGGCTACCTTGCTGCACTTTTGTTACTATTACTGTTTGTCAGGGGAAACGACACCTATGGGATCACTGGGGTCCCTTTATGCTATGGTTGGCGGGCGTGGGGTTGTGCCAAGAGCGGGTCTAGAAGCCAGCACGAGGATCATTTACCCAGGTTCGGGCCGCAAGGATGCGTAATACCCTAGTCCCGCTTTCATGTATATTTGAGTGTTCTTGAGTTCTTGAACTAGCTATGATGCGTGTGTCGTCCAAAAGATCTGAATCCCCTCTCAGTATGCCGCGGGCCTCCTTTTATGGACAAAAGGGGCTGCCACAGTGGCACAGGAGGTGGAAAGGTATACAGTGTACAAGCTTATCGCCTGTCATCACCGGACAAGGTGCATTAAATGCACTACTTAGGTGTCCACTTGCTTTATCGGGGGTGGTAATGAGGCCCTTCCCGTCCGTCGCCACTCCGCCTTACTCCGACACGCGTCCAGGCCAACGATGCATGCAACGCCACATAGGATGGTTGGCTGCTGAGTTGGCGTGGGGGTAGGGCCTTCACGAAGATCAGCGTGCCGCCACGCTGGTGTTTGGCTAGTTGGATTAGTATCCACGTACTGCCACGTGGGTACTTGCTTCAGTTGGTGGGTTGGCCGCTGGGCTGGGGCGGTGATGGGGCGGCAAGGTCTTGCCGCGGTCCCGCGTATATTCTCGGCAAGGATCTTGCCAGGATCTTGTGAGCGCCCCCAGCAAGAGTCTTGCCGGGGCCTTGCGAGCGTCTTCGGCAAGGGGCCTTGCCGGGGCCTCGTGGGCATCCTCGGCAAGGAGTCTTGCTATTGTCTTGTCTTCTGGTCATCATCTAGTCTTGTAGGCTCTCTGTCTTCACAAAGATTTGCATGCCACCATGGAGGTGCCTCCCGAGCCTCGGTTCCAAAGTGGTCGATGGTGTTGGAACCCTTGGGCTGAAGGGTGGCGGCTCTACTGGTGTCAGGCAAGTTTCCCCAGCAAGGCTCTGGCCGGGGCCGCGGACCTGCTCTTCGTGTTTCTGGCTTGGCGTTGTTCTGGTTGTCTTGTGGTTTTGCTTCCTCTGTCCCGCTAGGTATGGCCACATGCACGGCTCCAACTGCCCGTGCACAAGTAAAGGGGTACAAACGAGAGCCCCCACTTTTGTGCACCGACAGAAGCCCCCGGGCCTGAGCCATATATAAGCGCGATGCGTTGTTGGGCTAGGCCCAAAACGGTGCGCGGGCATGCGGGGCCGAGTTTTACTGTTGTAACTCCCTCGCCCCTCGCACTTCCCCACGACCCACATTGAATGCGTGACGCGGGGGTCGTGCGTGACTTGGGGGTCATGCGTGGGGCGGTTGCTGCCCTCATGCGTCACATCATAGTGAATGGTAAAGAGCGGCCCGCGCCTTCCCCATAAGAAAAGGGGAAACCGCGTGCCCGCTGCTCATTTACCCTTTGAGTCTCTCCAATTTCGGAACGTCCGTCCCTCCTCCTTCTTCCTCAAGCGAAAAAGCTGAAACTCTCGCCTCTATCCACCGCCGCTGCGCCCCCATTGCCCTCAATCTCCCATTGCTCCAGAATCTTCACCTCTTTCCCGGCCGCCATGGCACCCAAAACCAGTAAGGGCAAGGGAGTGGCCAAGGACGCCAAGGAGAAGGAGATGCCAGAGAGTGAGTCAGCGGCGCTTCGGACGCAGCTTGCCTTCTTCCCCTCGATGGTCGGTGCGGTCCACCTCAAGGACTACTTCAGGCCTCTGTGGGGGGCGAAGACGACGGGGCATCCGGCCATGCACATCATCGCCGCCGATTTTGCCAAGGCCGGCCCGAATCGGTATCCTTTCTTCGTTGACTACTTCTCCTGCAGGCTCTGCCCCCCTTTCTCTGACTTTTTCAATGATGTCATGCACACCTTCGACTTCCATCTTCTTGATTTTACGCCAAATGTCGTGGCGTGCATGGCCCTCTTTGCCCACCTCCGCGAGGGCTTCGCCGGAATGCTTCCCAGCACGGCGCTCTTCCGCCACTACTTCTTTCCTCGTATCCAGGAGGGGGGTGCCATCTCCGGTTGCATCACCTGGATCCCACAGCCCTAGGAGAAGGGCACGCATCCGAAGGGCGCCAGAAGGAGAGGTGGGAGGAGTGGCGGGGCCGGTGGCTATGGATCGAGGAGGAGGATCCACAGGAGTTCTGTCAAGTTCGTCAGAGCCCGCCAGTCCGCCGCAAGGACTGGAGCGACCTCGACGCCGACGACAAGAAGCTCGCGATCACTACTACCAGAATCCATCGCCTCACCATGGCCGGGCTCATCCTTGAGATGATTGGGGCCAATTTCATCCCGCCGAATCGCCCCACTGCATAACAAGGGGAGGCCAGCGTGGCTGTTCAGGAACGAGGCCGATGTTATGAGGCTTCGCCCTGGCTTGAAGCACAACTCCACAGTGATGGGGCACACCCATTTTTGTCAGAGGCTTTTCCAGCTCGATGTGGGTGATGACGGCAGGGCTGAGAGAGTCAGCAAGGCCATGAAGGCCGGCAAGGCCGTCAAGGGGCCTCAGTTCGGGTTGCCGGTGGGAGTGGTCCCGCTGAGCAACAACTCTCGCCAAACCCACATCATCGCCATGATGTCGGACTTCAACGCGCACAGCCTTGACCCAAGTTAGGCCGAGCCAGAGGTGAAGCAGGTGCAGGAGTTCTTCGACAACCTGTCGGAGAGGTATGTCCGTGATGAGCCACTTCTTACCAAGGACACCACCAAGGAGGAGCTAGACTACATCGCCGCCAGAGCGACGGAGGCGGCGCTCGCCAGGGAAGCTGGCAGCACCGGCCACGTGGAGGACGAGGCCGAGGCGGCCGCAGAGGAGGAGGAGCTTGCTGGATGGGCAGATTCTACTGGGGAGGCCAGCAGCACTGGCACCGGGGCCCCCCTCATCGAATATGTGGTTGAGGAGTCGACCGAGGAAGAGGCCGGAGCTGACGACCCTCCAGTCACAAGGAGAAGGTGTGTCCTGCGGCGGGCCAGCTCTGGCGAGCCGGTCCGGCCCGGCAGGACCGAGCAGCGGCAGGAGGCCCAGGGGGAGTCCATGCGCCTGACGAGGGCCTTGGCAGCGAGGAAGGTGGTGAAGGCCGCGGTGGCGAAGAAGAAAGCCACTGCCTCTTCTTCGTCCAAGCGTCGCCGGACTCCTTCCCCTTCCCCTCCCCACGCAGATGTCAACACGGAGGTTGTCTTCGATCTTGGGTCTCTCAGCCCAAGGAGGAAGAGGAAGGCAGCGGAAGAGGAGGTGGAGGATGAGTAAGCATCTTGCCCTTCACCATCCCCGTCGCTTCATACCGCACCGGTTTTCTTGACTTGTTTTTACTCTTGTAGGGATATGGAGATGCTGGCCCAGAGGGCGGCGAAGAAGGCCAAAGCCTCACGGGGGACAAGCCCCCGGCGGGTACTTCGCGTACGCTGTTGTTGGTGGAGAGCAGCCCGGACAGCAGTCCCCGTCGCAGCCCCCGCTCCAGCCCCTGGCGTAAGCTCACCACTCACTCCTCCACTGATGAACATTGGGGTGTGAATCCTTAATGCCGACCTTGCCGGGTTCGCAGGAGAAGAACGATGGCAGGAGGAGCCATTGAGGGCCACCCCCAACACGCCGCCCCCCTCGACTACACCGCCCCGAGGGGCGTCCCCGGCGAGGGCATCCACCACCGATCCCACTCATATGGAGGAGGAGACGAACTTGGGTGCCGGGGGCTCTGCCCCGGTAACAAATGCTGGAGGGGAGGGTGCTACTTCTTCCCAGCTTGAAGCAGGTAAGTCATTTGCTTTCCGTCCTTGCTCTTTCTTTTTCTTATTGAACCTTGACCTTGGCCCTGGCTCATCCTCCCTTCTTGGTATCCAGATCCTCCCTTGGCGGACCGGGAGGATATCAACACTGTTATCGGGGAGGTCGCTAGGGACGCCGAGGTCAAGGCCAACAAGGTCCCTGCCGAGGAGGCTGCCAAGACCGCTGCTGAAGAGGCCGTCAAGGAGCCTACCGGGGAGGCTGGCAAGGTCGCTGCCGAGGAGGCCGGCAAGGGGCTTGCCGGAGAGGCTTGCAAGGCCGCTGTCGAGGAGGGGTGGTTGACAACCAACCTTCCTCCTCTACTGCCTCCGGCTCGGGCAAGTACTTGAAGGTGGGCGACGACCTGTTCATCCGCCTTCCAGGAACGACAAGCACCAGGGCGCCAACCGAAGGGGAGGCATTCGACGATGAGGCGCTCGCCTCCGCCGGGCTCCAGGTCGTTGACAAACCGAGCACCGGCGGTTCCCAAGAGGAGCTGCTGCTTCGGGCCATGAGCACCAACTTCCAGAAGCTCCAGGCGCTTCACCGTGCCCACCTGGACAAGGCAAAATCCAAGATGGCGGCGGTGGACAAGGCGGAGGCCAATCTCGAGGAATGTGACGTCGAGACGCATGCCTGGTTCTGCCAAGCCCACGAGGAACTGAAGGTCGCTCAGGACCTGCTGGCTGAGCGCAAATGGGAGCACATCCTGAAGCAGGCCGATGTCGAGAAAGCCGAAGAGGCGGCGAGGGAACAGGCTGCCAGGGACAAGGCCGCTCAACACCAGCACCAGGACGAGCTGAACTCCCAGGAGGAGGACCTTGCCTCCGCGGCAAGGATGAGGAGGTCGAGCAGCTCATCGCGCAGCGGACACAGGAGCTGGAGCAGGGGCACAGGGAGGCACTCAACGCCCAAGCCCTGGTTCACGCCGGCAAGGCGAAGGAGCTAGAGGTGGAGCGGGACAACTTGAAGAAGCAGGTTCTGGAGCTGGCGAAGGAGAAGGACACACTCAACGGCGCTTTGGTGGAGGCGCAGGCCGCAGTCCTCGGCAAAGCCAAGTTGCTCTCCAAGGCCAATGAATACATCAACGACCTGAAGCTGAAGCTGGAGGGTCTTGAGGGGACGCTTTTGGAGGTCAAGACCCGGGAAGAGACCCCGACGAAGGCCCTGGAGGACGAGAGGTAGCTGCGGAGGAAACACGCTACCAACCACGAGGATTACGTGAAGGGCGAAAACCTCTGGGTCAGCTGCCTCGCCGACGTCACGGGCAGGATCACCACGAATCTGGTGGCCATGGGGATGCAGGACATGAGGTACGTCCTGGAGCCGAACGTGAGTCCCAACGCCAAACTAACCCTGTTCTTCGAGGGCGTTCTTGGAGCCCTGGAGCAATTCCGATCCAACAAAGCGACCTCCCTGGCTAATGAGGCCTGGAAGCTTTGCCGGGGTGCCCTGACCAAGGTCCTTACCAAGGTGGCGTATTGGAACCCCAACCTCGACTTCAACGCCGCGCTGGAGAGCTTGCCGGAGGACGTGGACCTCGCGGCGCTCGAAGAGCGTATCGAGCCCATCATCAGCCGCGTTGATGGAGTTTGGAGGATAGAGGGCCAGCGCCGGGACTAGGCACCCCGTTTCTCATCGCTGCTACAGGTTCATGACCAAGACAATTTTTATCTTTAGTTAGAACCGCAGCAACAACTGGTGCAATATAACTCTGCAGTACTTTGAAACGATGCATGTTATTTTCCTTTTCGATCTTTCTTTGTATGTACACCCTACGCTCAACTGGATAGGCTTCCCGGCGTGTGAACCCAGGCTGCGGCGTTTCGAGGACGGATCCTCAACAAACGGCGGGGTGTGCTTGCGGCCAAGTAAACCACCTTGCCATTCTCAGCACGGCCGCTCGAACTATTGAGCGGACTCAAAACAGAACAAGGGCGTTGCCAATAGCGGGAAGGCCACCTTGCTGTTCTCGACGCGGCCGCTCGAACTATTGGAAGGCCTCGAAACAGAATAAGGGCGTTGCCAATAGCGGAAGGCCCCCATCGCGTGCAGGTTTCTCATACCAAAAATAAGATCTCTGAGGAAAACAACCTTATATATAAAAGAATTACTCAAACTTTCGCATGACTTAGCTTTTCTGTCGCCGCACGAGCGTTTACTGCATTCGCAAATGATGCTGCTTGTTCGGTCGTCTTCTTCCTTGGAGTGACGACTACGATGAAGCCGCTGCGCCAACCACAACTGCAGGCCCCCTACCTGGCGCGCCAGAGATGTCGGGGGAAATGACACCTATGGGATCACTACGGTCCCTTTATGGTATGGTTGGCGGGCGTGGGATTGTGCCAAGAGCGGTTCTAGAAGCCAGCACGAGGATCGTTTACCCAGGTTCGGGCTGCAAGGATGCATAATACCCTAGTCCTGCTTTTGTGTATATTTGGGTGTTCTTGAGTTCTTGAAATAGATACGATGCGTGCGTCGTCCAAAAGATCTGAATCCCCTCTCAGTACGCCGCGGACCTCCTTTTATAGTCAAAAGGGGATGCCATAGTGGCACACAGGAGGTGGAAAGGTATACAGTGTACAAGCTTATCGCATGTCATCACAGGACAAAGTGCATTAAATGCACTACTTAGGTGTCCGCTTGCTTTATCGGGGGTGGTAACGAGGCCCATCCCGTCCGTCGCCGCTCTGCCTTACTCCGACACGCGTCCAGGCCAACGATGCATGCAGCGCCACCTAGGCTGGCAGGCTGCTGAGTTGGCGTGGTGGTAGGGCCTTCACGAAGATCTGCGTGCCGCCACGCTGGTGTTTGGCTAGTTGGATTAGTATCCACGTACTGCCACGTGGATACTTGCTTCAGTTGGTGGGTTGGCCGCTGAGCTGGGGTCATGATGGGGCGGCAAGGCATTGCCACAGTCCCGCATATATTCCTGGCAAGGATCTTGCCGGGGTCTTGTGAGCGCCCTCGGCAAGAGTCTTGTCGGGGCCTTGCGAGCGTCTTCGGCAAGGGGCCTTGCCGGGGCCTCGTGGGCATCCTCGGCAAGGAGTCTTGTGATCGTCTTGTCTTCTGGTCATCATCTAGTCTTGTAGGCTCTCTGTCTTCACAAAGATTTGCATGCCCCCATGGAGGTGCCTCCCAAGCCTCGGTTCCAAAGTGGTCGATGGTATTGGAACCCTTGGGCTCAAGGGTGGCGGCTCTGCTGGTGTCGGGCAAGTTGCCCCGGCAAGGCTCTTGCCGGGGCTGCAGAGGCCGCCCCAGCAAGGGCCTTGCCGGGGGAGTCCACCTCGCCCTCCTGCTCTTCGTGTTTCGGACTTGGCGTTGTTCTGGTTGTCTTGTGGTTTTGCTTCCTCTGCACCGCTAGGTGTGGCCGCAGGCACGGCTCCAACTGCCCGTGCAGAAGTAAATGGGTACAAAAGAGAGCCCCCACTTTTGTGCACCGACACTGTTACTTGCTCGTTACAAATTATCTTGCTATGAAACTACTCGCTACTTATAATTTCAGTGCTTGCAGAGAATACCTTGCTGAAAACTACTTGTCATTTCCTTCTGCTCCTCTTTGGGTTCGACACTCTTACTTATCGAAAGGACTACAATTGATCCCCTATACTTGTGGGGCATCAAGGCTCTTTTTTGGCGCCGTTGCCTGGGAGTGAAGCGCTCTTGGTAAGTGGAAATCAGTAAGGAAAAATTATGGGAAAACTTTGTTTTTGCCACTCTAGTTTTTGCCAACTTTGCTTATGCCACTCTAGAATTTGACATCTCACTTTTTCCACTCTTAGCTTTTGACAATACATCACAAATGCCATTCTATGGCAAAAACAATAATTTTTCATTTCACTTTTGCCACTCTTAGCTTTTGACATGTATCATAATTGCCACTCTAAATTTTTTTGCTTTTGCCACGGAATGGCAAAAGTGATATATTGTCAAAATCTAAGAGTGGCAAAAGTGAAATGTCAAATTCTAGAGTGGCATGAGCAAAGTTGGCAAAAACTAGAGGGGTAAAAACAAAGTTTTCCCAAAAATTATTACTGCGTGCTAAAATTTGTTGTCACTTGTTACTACAGAGAACAATCCTTTGAGGGGTTTGTTCGGGGTATCTTCACCTTGACCGGAACCACAATTTGTTGCCCCTCAACCTACTGCACCTACTGAAAATATTGGTTATGAAATTCCTTTGGGTATGATAGAAAAACTGCTAGCTAATCCTTATGCAGGAGACGAAACTGAACATCCTGATATGCACTTGATATATGTGGATGAAATTTGTGGATTATTTAAGCTTGCAGGTTTACTTGGAGATGAATCTAAGAAGAAGGTTTTCCCTTTATCTTTGAAGGGAAGAGCATTGGCATGGTATAGGCTATGCGATGACATTGGATCTTGGAATTGGAATCGTTTGAAACTGGAATTTCACCAAAAAATTATCCAATGCATCTAGTTCATCGTGATCAGAATTATATTTATATAATTTTTGGCCACGTGAAGGATAAAGTATCACTCTAGCTTGGGGGAGTCTTAAGTCAATGTTATATTCATGCCCCAATCATGAGCTCTCAAGATAAATTATCATTCGGAGTTTTTATGCTCGGCTTTCTATTGATGATCAATCCATGCTTGATATTTCTTGTAGTGGTTCTTTTATGAAGAAGACTATTGAATTCAGGTGGGATATTTTAGAAATAATTAAACACAACTCTGAAGATTGGGAACTAGACAAAGGTAAAGAGTCAGGTATTAAGCTTAAGTTTGATTGTGTTAAATCTTTTATGAATACCGATGCTTTTCAAAAGTTTAGCACTAAATATGGACTTGACTCTGAGATAGTAGCCTCTTTTGTGAATCATTTGCTACTCATGTTGATCTCCCTAAAGAGAAGTGGTTTAAATATCACCCACCTATTAAAGAAGAAATTAAAGAACCGATTGTAGTTAAAGATGAAATTATCATTTATAATGTTGACCCACTTGTTCCTACTGCTTACATCGAAAAATCACCTTTCCCTGTTAGGATAAAGGAAGATGCTAAGGTCTAAACCATGGTCAATAAAAGCTTTATTAGAGCACCTAAGCTTACTGAACAAATCAAGGTAGAACCTAGTGTCGCTATGGTTAAAGATCTCTTGGTACAAAATATAGATGGGAATGTTATTTACTTCTGTAATGAAGCTCCTCGAATTGTCAAACCAGATGAAAAGGATAAACATAGACCTGTTGTTGGCATGCATGCTATCTCGGTCCAAATAGGAGATCACTGTTATCATGGTTTATGTGACTTAGGTGCTAGCGTGAGTGCTAT
The DNA here is from genome assembly GCF_002162155.2 of Triticum dicoccoides. Lineage (NCBI taxonomy): Eukaryota > Viridiplantae > Streptophyta > Magnoliopsida > Poales > Poaceae > Triticum > Triticum dicoccoides. The sequence continues at coordinate 266,865,484 of NC_041380.1, forward strand.
TCCCTTTACCTTATATCAAGAAATTTTGAATGAAATAGCACCCGCTGAAATGGAAGACATACATGTTACTATTAAACTTGCTAATAGAGACACTATCACACCACTTGGGATTGTTAGAGATGTTGAAGTCTTGTGTGGGAAAATAAAATATCCTACTGATTTTCTTGTTCTTGGTTCCCCACAAGATGAATTTTGTCCTATTATCTTTGGTAGATCTTTCTTGAACACCGTTAATGCTAAAATATATTGTGAGAAACAAATTGCTAGTGTTAGTTTTGGTGATGTCTCTCATGAGTTTAATTTTTCCAAGTTCAATAGAAAACATCGTAAGAGAGAATTGTCTAGTAAGGATGAAATAATTGGTCTTGCTTCTATTACCGTGGCTCCTACTGATCCACTAGAACAATATTTGCTAGACCATGAAAATGATATGCATATGCATGAAAGAAATGAGATAGATAAAACTTTCTTTGAACAACGACCTCCGCTTAAACACAATTTTCCTATTGAAACTCTAGGAGGTCCTCCTCCACCTAAAGCGGATCCTGTGTTTGAATTAAAACAATTGTCAAACACTTTGAAATATGCTTATCTTGATGAGAAAAAGATATATCCTTTATTATTATTGCTAACCTTTCAGAACATGAAGAAGAAAGATTATTGAAATTCTGAAGAAGCACCGAGCTGCTATTGGATATACTCTTGATGATCTCAAGGGCATTAGTCCCACTCTCTGTCAGCACAAGATTAATATGGAACCTGATGCTAAACCCGTTGTTGATCACCAAATACATTTAAATCCTAAAATGAAAGAAGTGGTAAGAACTGAATTACTGAAGCTTCTGGAAGTAGGTATAATCTATCCTATAGCTCATAGTAGATGGGTAAGTCATGTTCATTGTGTCCCTAAGAAAGGAGGTATTACTATTGTTCCTAACAATCAAAATGAACTTATTCCACCAAGAATTTTCACTGGCTATAGAATGGTAACTCATTTTAGAATATTAAATAAAGCAACTAGAAAAGATCATTACCCTCTGCCTTTCATTGATCAAAAGCTAGAAAGATTATCTAAGCACACACACTTTTGTTTTCTCGATGGATATTCTGGTTTTTCTCAAATACCTGTTTCACAACCTGATCAATAGAAAACCACCTTTACTTTTCCTTTTGGAACTTATGCTTATAGACATATGCCTTTTGGTTTATGAAATGCACCTGCTACCTTTCAAAGATGTATGACTGCTATATTCTCTGATTTTTGTGAAAAGATTGTTGAAGTTTTCATGGATGATTTTTTCGTTTATGGAACTTCTTTTGATGATTGCTTAAGAAAACTTGATCGAGTTTTGTAGAGATGCGAGCAAACTAATCTTGTCTTGAATTGGGATAAGTGCCACTTTATGGTTAATAAAGGTATTGTCTTGGGACATAAAATTTCTGAATGGGGTATTGAGGTGGATACAGCTAAAGTTGATGCAGTTGAGAAAATGCCATGTCCCAAAGATATTAAAGGTATTCGTAGTTTCCTTAGTCATGCTGGTTTCTATAGGAGATTTATTAAATACTTCTCTAAAATTTCTAGGCCTCTTACAAATCTTTTACAAAAGGATGTTCCATTTTTTGATGATGATTGTGTAGAAGTCTTTGAAACACTTAAGAAAGCCTTAATTTCTGCACCTATTATTCAACCAGCTGATTAGAACTTGCCTTTTGAAATTATGTGTGATGCTAGTGATTATGCTGTTGGTGTTGTTTTAGGACAAAGAGTTGATAAGAAATTAAATGTCAATAATTATGATAGTAAGACTCTAGACAGTGCCCAACGCAATTATGGTACTATTGAAAAAGAATTCTTAGCAGTTGTGTTTGCTTGTGATAAATTCAGATATTACATTGTTGATTCTAAAGTGATTGTTCACACTGATCATGTTGCTATTAAATATCTTATGGAAAAGAAAGATGCCAAACCTAGACTCATTAGGTGGGTTCTCTTGCTACAAGAATTTGACTTGCACATCACTGATATAAAAGGATCTTAGAACATCGTAGCTGATAACTTGTCTAGGTTAGAAAATATTCTTGATGACCCCCAACCTATTAATGATAGTTTTCCTGATGAGAAATTAGCTGCAATAAATGTCTCTCATAACACTCCTTGGTATGCTGACTATGCTAATTATATTGTTGCTAAATATATACCACCTAGCTTCACTTACCAAAAAAAGAAAAAAATTCTTCCATGATTTAAGACATTACTTTTGGGACGACCCACATCTTTATAAAGGAGTAGATGGTATTATTAGACATTGTGTACTTGAGCATGAACAGGGACAAATCCTACGAAAATGTCACTCTGAAGCTTACAGTGGCATCATGCGGGAGATAGAACTGCTCACAAGGGATTGCAATCTAGTTTTTATTGGCCTACTCTCTTCAAGGATGCCCATAAGTTTGTTTTATCTTGTGATGAATGTCAAAGAATTGGTAATATTGGTAAGCGTCAGGAAATGCCTATGAATTATGCTCTTGTTGTTGAACCATTTGATGTCTGGAGTTTCGATTACATGGGACCTTTTCCTTCCTCTAATGGGTATACACATATTTTAGTTGCTATTGATTACATTACTAAGTGGGTAGAACCTATTCCAATTAGTAGTGCTGATCACAACACCTCTATTAAAATGCTTAAGGAAGTTATTTTCCCAAGGTTTGGAGTCCCTAGATATTTAATGACCGTTGGTGGTTCACACTTTATTCATGGTGCTTCTCGTAAAATACTTGCTAAGTATGATGCTAACCATAGAATTCCATCCCCCTATCATCCTCAGTCTAGTGGTCAAGTTGAACTTAGCAATAGAGAAATAAAATTAATTTTACAAAAACCTGTAAATAGGTCCTGAAGGAATTGGTCTAAGAAATTAGATGGTGCACTTTGGGCTTACCGAATAGCATATAAAAAACCCATGGGTATGTCTCCTTACAAAATGGTTTATGGAAAAGCTTGTCATTTGCCTCTTGAGTTAGAACATAAAGCATATTTGGCAATTATAGAACTCAGCTATGATTTCAAACTTGCCGGTGAAAAGAGGTTATTTGATATTATCTCACTAGATGAATGGGGAACCCAAGCTTATGAAAATGCCAAGTTATTTAAAGAAAAAGTCAAAAGATGGCATGATAAAAGAACCAAAAGCGTGAGTTCAAAGTTGGAGAATATGTTATGTTGTACAACTCTCATTTCAGTTTTTTGTAGGGAAACTTCTCTCCAAATGGGAAGGACCCTATATTATTGAGGAGTTTTATAGATCTGGAGCTATCAAAAAAATAATGCCGAAGGTACTAACCCGAATGTTGTCAATGGGTAAAGAATAAAACATTATATCTCAGGTACGCCCATTAATGTTGAAAGAAATATTATCCAAACTATGACACCGGAAGAACACATAAAGGAAACCTTCCGCAACACTCCAGAATCATGAAAAAAGAGGAGGTACGTGATACAGTAAGTAAACAGACTCCCGAAAATCCACAAAAATATTTTCTGTCAGTTTTGGAATATATTAAGAATTAGGAAAATAAGAAACTACCAGGAAGGTAACCTTGGTGGGCACAAGACACCAGGGTGCGCCTGGCTTGCCAGGCGCGCCCAGGCGGGTTGTGCCCACCTCGGGTACCTTCCGGACTTCGTTTTTCTCCCGTTTGCTTGTTTCCCAAGATAAAAAATCTTTATATACCCCCCGAACCTATTGACCACCGTATCACGGAGAAATCTCCTGTTGTCTTTACTTGTTGTTTTCTGATAGATCTAGATTACCAAGGCAGCATCATGTCTTCTTCCCCCTCCAACAACGTAGAGGAGAATGCTTGGTTGATGAATATTGAATTGAAGAGAGAAGAGCCCGATGAATCTTTCAAGAGGGACATGAGCAAGGAAGCTGTTGGAGATCAAGTTCCAGCAGTAGAGCATGCCTTGTGTAACACCCCGAGAATCATGCTACAGTAATACCCCCTGATGGTGGGCATGTCATCATGATTACTATGCACGTTGCCACTTAATAAAAATCAAAGTCAAATTCAATTTTAAATTTCAAGTCAAAATAATATATTTTTTAAATGGTAAAACGAAAAAATGTTCGTTGGGTTGAAAATAATCACTGTATATACATGTTTAAACAAACATTATTTGAGTTGTTAAAATGCCCCTAAAGTATTTAAAACAGACCCAGCAACATATGTTCAACACATTTAAATTCAAACCGAAAATCAAGTAAATTGCGAATGCCCTCATTACTTTTTGTGCAACCCTAGAATATTTCATATCATTTTCTGCAAAGTTTCATAATTAAAAAAATTTATTTGATCACTAAACTATTTAGAAAAACAATAGCTAAATTGGAAAATAGAAAAAATATAAAGAAATAGAAAAGAAAAGGAGAAATCCCCCCTGTTCACTTAAGCCCAGTACTAATATTGTACAAGGCCCAGCCCAGCTGGCCGGCCTTTTCCCCTACCTCTCGCAGGGGAGAGGCGGAGCCGTGCGTACCGGCCATCCATGGCGCCAGGGCCACGTGCCGGCCATCCGCACCCTCCCTCGGCCTACTAAGGCGTCCATACGAAACCCTAGATCGGCCTCGCCCATTCCCCCTTGATCCCCTTCGTACTCGTCCCCTCTCTGGTTCGAATTTGACCTCGCAAGCTCGTGCGATCACTGTGGCCTTGCCCTCTTTGACGCATCCACCGGATTCCCCGGTGGGCAGGTGCACGTCCTGGAGGCTTGTCGTGCTCGTGCGCGTCCGTTCCGGGCATCGTAGAAAGGAGGGAAGCAGTGTAGCCAATGCCATCTTCGTCTTCTTACTCTGGCCTCCGCATCTCGCCGTCACCACTGCCTCTCCGGCTCGTCCCCGGCCTCCCCGAGAACGCCTTCCGCTCCATGGTGAGCTCCTCTCCCCACCCCCCTCATTTCCTGGCTCGATCCCTCATTGTTTGGGCCTTCCCCGCGTTCGGCCGCCATGGCTGGAGCTCCACTCCGCGCGCACACGCACGCCGGCTCCTGCTCGCGCCCTTCCTCGCCTAGGCTGCGCCCTGACTGCGCTTGCATGCCCCTGCCCGCGCCCTCGCGCGTCTGCGCTGTGTGCGCCCGCACCCCGCCGCGGTCGTGCGTTGCTGCCTGCTGCTAACTGCGTTGCTGCCTGTGCGCTTCTGCTGAAGCTGCTGTTGTTGTCCCGCATCCGCCTGCCACCGCCGCTTGCCTGTAGCGCCCGCCCCACACTTCCCGCCGGCACTGGTGCCGTCCTCCGCCGAAGACGCCCCGTTGCCGGCCGGCCCCTGCCCCCGTGCGTCTGACTGTGGCCGCCGGGCCTCCTCTGCGAGGCCGTGCGTAGTGCCCGGCCAGGAGCCCGGTGGGCCACTAGCACCTGGGCCCCGCCCAAAAAAAAGAGGATATAAATAATAAATTTTAATTTTTTTAATTAGTTGATTAGTAATTTAATTAGTTAACTTAATTAACTAAAACCTAATTAGTCTAAAACAAAGTATTAACTTAAGTCAGCTAGACAATGATAGTGGGGTCCCACCCCCTGTTGACCAGTCAAAGTTTGACTGGTCAACTGGGACCCCTAGACCCACTTGTCATGCACTCAGGGAAGTATTCCCTGGGTACACTTAGCTTTTGCTATTTTATTTTCGAATTAAAATAAATTCAGAAAATGAATAAAACTTAGAAAATTAATATAAAATAAACCGTAACTCAGATTAAAAAAGTTTATATATGAAAGTTGCTCAGAATGACGAGACGAATCCAAATACGCAGCCCGTTCGTCCGCCACACATCCCTAGCATAGTGAACATGTAACTTTCCACCTCTGGCCCGTCTGTCCGAAAACGCGAAACACCAGGGATACTTTCCCGGATGTTTTCGCCATTCGCCAGTATCATTTACTACCGCGTTAGGTGACCCCTAGCACTGCGTATTGGCATGTTATGCTTTGTGATGCTTTGATTGCTCTGTTATTTATTGTGTTCCCCCTCCGTTACTTCTTTCTGGTAGACCCTGAGACCGTTGTCGGTACCCCTGTGATTGACTACATCGACAACGAACCCTTCTTGCCAGAGCAACCAGGCAAGCCCCCCCTTGATCAACCTGATATCATCTATTCTTCTCTCTACTGCTTGCATTAGAGTAGTGTAGCATATTACTGCTTTCGGTTAATCCTATTCTGTTGCATAGCCTGTCATTGTTGCTATAGTTGTTGATACCTTACCCGCAAGTGATTCCGATGTGGGGGCTGAAGGGGCATGTGGTTCCATCCAGGTAGTGGTGGGCCTGGGTTCCCGACGACCCCCGACTGTTACTTTGTGGCGGCGCGACAGGGCAGGTTGAGACCACCTAGCGAGAGGTGGGCCTGGCCCTGGTCGGCGTTCGCGGTTAATTCAATTAACACGCTTAACGAGATCTGGGTATTTGATCTGAGTCTGGCCACTGGCCTATACGCACTAACCAACTATGCGGGAATAGTTATGGGCACTCGACATCGTGGTATCAGCCGAAGCCTTCATGACGTCGGAGATTGAGCGGCGCATGCCGGATTGGACTGGAACACCTGCTCTTGTATTAGGGAGGCTAGGTCTGCTTCCGGCCGCCCTCGCAACATGCAGGTGTGCAATGGGCGATGGGCCTAGACCCCTGCGCCATAGGAGTTAGACCGGCGTGCTGACCTCTCTGTTGTGCCTAGGTAGGGCTGCGACGTGTTGATCTTCTGAGGCCGGGCATGACCCAGGAAAGTGTGTCCGGCCAAAGGGGATCGAGCGTGTTGGGAAATGTGGTGCACCCTTGCAGGGAAGTTTATCTATTCGAATAGCCGTGTCCCTCGGTAAAAGGACGAACCGAAGTTGTACCTTGACCTTATGACAACTAGAACCGGATACTTAATAAAACACACCCTTCCAAGTGCTAGATACAACCAGGTGATCGCTCTCTAACAGGGCGATGAGGAGAGGATCGCCGGGTAGGATTATGCTATGCGATGATACTTGGTGAACTTACCATCTACTCTCTTCTATTGCTTCAAGATGGAGGCTACCAGAAGCGCAGTCTTCGATAGGACTAGCTATCCCCCTCTTATTCTGGCATTTTGCAGTTCAGTCCACATATACTACCCCTTTCATTGATACCAATGCATATGTAGTGTAGCTCCTTGCTTGCGGGTACTTTGGATGAGTACTCACGGTTGCCTTGCTACTTCTTTTTCCCCTTTCCTGGTTATTGCGATCATATGATGGAGTCCAAGAGCCAGCGGATCCCGAGGATGATTCTACATGGAGTTCGGTTTCGAGGAGTAGTTAGGAGGTCCCAGGCAGGAGGCCTCGCCTTTTCGATCGTTGCTACTTTTGTGCTAGCCTTCTTTAGGCAAACTTGTTTAACTTATGTCCGTACTTAGATATTATTGCTTCCGCTGACTCTTGTGTCTTTGAGTATTTGTATTCGAGCCTTCAAGGCCCCTGGCTTGTAATATAAAGCTTGTATTGTTTTATTTGTGTCTAGAGTTGTGTTGTGATATCTTCCCGTAAGTCCCTGATCTTGGTCGTACACATTTGCGTGTATGATTAGTATACGGTCAAATCGGGGGTGTCACACCTTGCCCATGGAGGAAGAGGAAGGTATGCTTCAACCATACTATGAATACCTCACTCCCACTGAGATCGAAGCCTTTAGGATCATTGAAACGGTTCGTGTTCAAAACAAATATCTTACTTGTGAAAATATTTTATTGCAAGAGCACATCATTACCCTTCGGAGCATCATCCGAAGAATGGAGTATCTTTTGAGCCTGAAGGAGAAGGACGAACCCTCCACTACTGCATCACCACCACCTTCTTCATCACCAAAGGAGACTTGAGTATCGGGTATGGGCACTCCCCTTGGCTTATGCCAAGCTTGGGGGAGGTGCCCCGATATCGTATCACCTCCATTATCTTTTGCCTTTACTTATCTTAGTTCGATCCTTAGCTATCTTTCGATTTAGTTGAATAAAAGTTTAGTTCGATTCTTTCTTTTCAAGTGCTTGCTTAGTAATCTATCCTTGTAATCGTGTGCAAGATATATAATAAAGTTTACTTTGAGTTTTGCTTTCTTTATTTTCATGTACAATAAAAATAAAGGAAATAAATGAAAAAGATTATATGCTAATCTTATGATAAGTAATGACATCACATAAGGAAGAGTATAACTAGTAAAATTCATTGGAGGTTAACAAACATAGCATTAGTCAATGATGCAATTCATGAAAGAATAATAAGGGAAGAGAAGATTCACATGCAAATACACTATCTTGGACATCTTTTATGATTGTGAGCCCCCATCAAAATATTATATGCCAAAAGTGTTGACGTTGGACAAGGAAGACAACGTAATGATTTATGTTTGTTCATATTGACATAGAAGTTACTAGCAAACATGCCCGTGCGTTGCAACAGGGAAATATTTTTATCATAACTTTAGTCCAATAAGCATGAGTCAAGACTACCAGCGGGTTCAAGTCATCAATTTCAACACGCCACCCGATCTCACCGTCACCGGCGATGGCCATGGTGATCACAACACATCCGAACGTGACCAATCCGGCGATGATGACCTCGTAACCACATGTGACACCTATCATTGTGCCCCCACAAAGGAATGTTCTAAAACTTGAAAGAAAAACTAATCTGGATGAACTGGACATGAAAAGTGACCTCCATGGTCATACTCCTCATTTTCGCACAACGCAAACAGGATTGGTCAGATCGAGTAACCGTGTAACGACACATTGCCGGAGACCTAAGGCTCGCGGGGCGGAGTGGGAGGGGAGGGTGTAGAGGTCAGACAGGACATGACAAGATGTTGGGCGGCTAGTCGACGCGTATTGTGGGCATGTGGTGCTATTTTATAGGATGAGCTACGGATCATAAAACTCTCTCGTGTTACTTCCTTTTCTAATATCTATATCTACTTCTTTATCTAAAAAATAATCGGATCAAATGTACGGCAACGTATCGGGTGAAAATCCTTGTTCAGTGAAAATCTAGAAACTTTCCCTCCTATCCATTAGATCTAAAATGAACGGATTATATGAGAGGTGGGATTCCCCTTAGCCACTTAAACGTGTTTGACAGAAAACCCCCTGTGATGTCTTAATCTCGTTGTACAACTTCATCTCCTACCTCCGACCCGATCTAATGCCTGTCAAAACAAATCACCGCGGGAACACCCCGGAAACCCGGTGCTCGCGATACCGGGCAATGTGCTCGAGCCTGCAACTATCCTGTCCTGCTTTTGAGGCTCCGCCTCGATGCCGACCAACTTGTGGAATGGCATTTCCTGAAAACGGCGATGGCTGGCGACCAAGTGCTACATGGCAGGCTGTTCTAAACGGCGAGTGAGACACGCTCTCGCTGCTTTCGAGGGACACCATAGCAGGCCCCTGGCTCACATGTCGCAGGGCACGAGAGGGCTCGCGAACCCCTATGTAGAAAATTAGCTTAGTTGCTTTCTTTAGTTAGTTGAGATCTGCACCTAGAGTTCATATCTCTGCTCAATTTCTTGCTTGTTTACTATTTATTTGGTCTATAGTCCGTTCGGCAAGTGTGAGCAAATTAAACCATGAATCTAAATTTTGTTACAACTGACCTACAAGTTCCTTTACTCAGGATCTCGCAGCCCCTAATTTCATTGAATCTAGAATTGATTACAAGAAGTTAGTGGAGGATTCAGATTGATTAGAAGAAGCTCATTGCGTGACAAAGTATCATCCGCAATTCTTAGAGGCATTAGTGATCCAATCCCCCTTCCAACTGACCATTGTTGCAAAGTCCAGATCAGCTTCACGCTTTGGCTGAGTCTCACGACGAAGCATTTGTGCACAGCCACCAGAGGTCATGCATAGCTTCTCTTAGTATGTACAGAAAATCACAGGGATCTCTAGCGTCTAGCCCGATGGTCATCGACGCCCATGAGCGCCGGGTCTTCGGCGGTGATTTTTTTATGGAACTCTGGTGGTGATTTTTTTGGATGGGGATTAGATCGGATCGGAGGTAGGAGATGAAGTTGTACAACGATATTAAGACTTGGCAGGGGGTTATCTGTCAAACATGTCTAAATGGCTAAGGGAATCCCAGCTCTCATATAATTCGTTCATTTTAGATCTGATGGATAGGAGGAAAAGTTTCTAGATTTTCACTGGACAGGCGTTTTCATCCGATACGTTGCCCAGATGTACATCCCAACGATTGACGTCCCTTGTCTCCTATGCAACCACATGATTAATTTCATGCGTACCACAGCTATGGGGCCAAAAGAAACCCGGGGATATGCTGGACTGCTGCTCCCTTCATAATGCATGCTAGTTTTTTGGAATAAGATGCACGCCATTGTTGATGCCCAGGATCGTGGCTGGCGTGGCAGAGAACCAGACACGCATGCACAGCACGCCCGACACACTGGACACACACACGACACCCAGCACGCAGACCACGCCCGAGACACATGCATACACGGACACGATGTTGGACACGCATGCCGCTGGCCAGCACACGTGTGCACGAATGTATCGTACACCCCACCGGCCCAAGAGAGCCGCTGCATGCCGCACACGCACAACCACTGTCGCCGCATATCCTTGCAACATATAGGGGGAAAGTCTGAAAAGTGAGCGGAAGATGGAGACTACCTGATCCACCGCTGACGCCCCCAATCTTTGCTAATGAACTCGATGGGCGCTGTCCAGCGGAAGAGGGAGATCCTCGACTCGTGGCTCCTGGCAGCTCGTCTGCTGAAGGTGATGGCCTGGTCGATCCACGAGCACTCTTGCTTGGTCTCTGTCTCTATTTCTCTCGACATCGATCTCGGTCTGATGTATTTATCTCTCTCGACTTAACCGCGAGGCGGGCTCAAAATCATGGATGCAGGCGTCACGGCGCGCATACTGGCCGGAAGAGCACCCGTGCAGCTGCCGCTCTATCCGTTCTCGCATCCGTTTGCGTCGTCGCTTTCGGATCACGGGTTCCAGCAAAACCTTTAAGGTTCGAACGCTGGGGTGGGCGTGAAGATCTCCCCCTATCGATCCACGTCTTAACTTTGCTAAGATCTCAAGGACTAACTCGACGAACTCGCAACACAAAAGACATAAGATTTATACTAGTTCGGTCCACCATTATAATGTAATACCCTACTCTAGTGTGGTGATGGTGGATTGCCTCTTGGGCTGAGAATGAACAGTACAAGGGGAAGAACAGCCTCCTGAGGCGAGGTGTTCTTGTGCTCGGTGAGTATGTGGATGGGTTGAATCTTGGTCCCCAAAAGATGGTGGTGGCTAGTCCTCTTTATAGAGGCCCTGGCCCTCTCCCCAAATACTGAGCGGGAAGGGAGCCGACAACGGCCAATTCAAAAGGGGACAGCTAGTATAGCTTATCCTGACAAAAGTAGTCTTTGCCTGCCAAAGGCTCTGGTGGTGACGCTGTCTTGGGCTCCACGATGACCTCCGTCTTGCCGTCATGCTGGTCTTGGTCCCATTGCACCGATATGGAAACTTTTGCTTGACGCCTCAGTACTCTGCGTCTGCGCTTGCCTTTCTTGCACCAAAGAGGAAAGAAGGACACTGTGTGCGCTGGTGCCCGCCTGGTCTCGATCGTCATGGCTCACGTCATTGGAACCTCGTGAGGTTTGCCTGGCCTTGATCTCTCCGCCCCTCGTGAGCCAGCCTGGTGAGGCCGCTTTTGAGGAGGTCTTGTGTCGTCCGCCTCGCGAGGCTTGGCCCCTCACGAGGGTCTTGAATACTTGTTGGTGAATATGGGTCGTACGGGCCCACTCGCAGAGCCACACCGTGGGCCGCAGGCAGGCAAGTCTGGGGACCCCCGTTCCCAGAACACCGACAGTAGCCCCCGGGCCCAAGGCGCGCTCGGGCTTGACTTTGAGGCGAAGCCAAGGGGCAAGTGCGGAGCGCTGCGGGGCCCAATAGCCTGCGGCCTTGGTCGACGCGTGGCGGTTGATTGGTCATGGGCATCTCCGCTTCCCCACGCTGCCTCGGCAACTACCCGACTTGACAAGTCCCTGCGACATGCAAACAAAAACCATCATTACCTGTGATCATGAGGGGTGCTGGTTCGCCTTCTCCTGCTATAAATGGGGAGGGGGGCAGAGCCCCCGTCGCCCATCCCTTCCTATTCCGTTCGCTTCTCCTCCTTTGCTCCATCGCTAGTTCCAACACCAATGGCGCCGTCGAAAAGGTTCTCTGTCGCAGAGAAGGGGAAGGCCCCTCGCGAGGGGCCCGGCTCTCCGGTGCCCAAGCGTGGACGCGACCGTCCCGGCAAGGACACCGCGACCCCCGCTGCGGCCCTCGCAGCCGTGGTGGTGCCACTCCGCGTGGCAGGGGTCACTCCGGTCGTGGCAGTCATGTTAATGAAGGGAGACGTGTCGTGGTTGCGCGGCCTCCCCGGGCGCGCTTCCACTCGGCGGAGGTGCTGCCGGAGTTCGTTGTCTGGTCGGAGAACCCGGTCGGCAACTAGCTTCAGCTCACGCGCTTCTTCACCGACGAGCTGCCGGCCTCAGGTCCAGGCGGGTTTTGGCTGCAGGCGGATGGCTGCTGCAGCAAGGCTTCCTGGGTCACGGTCGAGGTCTCCGTCGCGGGCAACATAGTCTTGGCCCGTGGCTGGCAGACATTTGCCCGCGCGCGTGTCCTGGTCAGGCGGTGCACCCTTCATTTCAAGTATGACGATGACGCGACCGTCTACGTGAGGGTGTTTGGGGAAGACGGTCACCGCGCCGGGTGCTGCCCCGAGGTCAACGACGGCGAGGAGGTGCTCGGCCTCGGCGATGGTCGTGATGAGGATGAGGGTGAACCCGCCAATGGGGCCGACCACGTCTCGTCCAGCTATGGCGGCTCTTCCTCTAGCGATAGCTCCAGCAGCGACGGTTACGGCCAGCCGCCGCGCCTGCTTCGAAGGCGGCAGTGGGTCGTCTCGTCGTCGTGTCTCCGTGAAGCGTGAGGAAGGGTCTGGCTGAGCTCGGGACGGTGCCAAGGGCCCTCCCTCGCGGATCGCTGTAGGGGCACGCGCCACTTTTATTTTATTGTTCCTTTCCTTCCTGCATCAAAAAGAAACCAGAATGGGCCCCGGAGGGGCGTGTATCGAATTATGATCTCAACCATTATGCTATGCTTGTTGTTTCTGTGTTGTGTCGTTATTTTGTGAAGAGGTAACTTAGCTTGACTTGCTCGGAGTAGCTCCCTCCTCATGAGGCGCTTGCTTCCTGGTGCCTGCCGAGGCCTCCTTGGCCTGGTAGGCGCTTAGGAACTGCAAAAAATTCGTTAAGAGGCTCATCGTTCACCCGAGCCTTGGTCACAGGCGCTGCCGGCCTTGACCCAGCGCTTCGTATCTCGGTACCCGTGGGGAACAGATTAGGAGAGGGCGCCAGCTTGTGGACTCGAACGAGGGTGCCTCGCCAAAAGCAGACGAAAGGCAGAAAAGGAAAAACGCTCACGAGGGCACCCGTCCAGCCCCCTCGCGAGGACTGCGAGAGAGAGGGTGCGGGCTAAACTAAAGAGGAAACAGAGGCAGAAGGTGACAGAACCAAATCAGCGAAGAACACCAGAAGCAAATTCAATTAAAAGAGGCGAGCCAAATACGGAAAGCAAATGAAAATCCGCGTCCGGCACCTAGTCTAGTCTTCAAGTCTTCTCACCAGCGCGGAGCTAAGTGCTGCCACTTGGACGTGGGAGGGAGCCCCCGAGGCCCGAGGGCGGCACTCCTGAGACTCCGGGGCATGTACAACCCCACTCATTATTACATGAGAGTGGTATGGGCGGCCATTCTTCACAGGCACGGGGCCTTGCTTCACAGGCGCTGGGCCTTGCTTCATGGGTAGAATTTCTGGAGGTGCTGGATGTTCCAGGCGTTCTGGATGGGTACCCCATCCTATGTCTCCAGGCACGCAACGCCAGGCCTGGAGACATGGACGACCTTGAACGGGCCCTCCCACATGGGTGAGAGCTTATGCAGCCCTTCCCTGGAGAGCACCTCCCTCAGGACGAGGTCACCCACCTCGAGCGTCCTGGAGCGGACGCTACGATAGTGGTACCGCCGCAGCGCCTGCTGGTACCTTGCCGCCCGCAGCGCAGCTTCACGGCGACGTTCCTCCCCCAACATGAGGTCCATCCTCCGCGTGGTGTCCTGCTGTGTCTCATCAAACGCCAGGACCCGTGCGGAGCGATGCATGACCTCGTGAGGGAGAACCGCTAATGCTCCGTAGATGAGGAAGAATGGGGTCTCGCCCGTTGGCTTGGTGGCGGTGGTGCGGATGGACCACAACACGGACTGGAGCTCGTCGTGCTAGCCCCTACCGCATGCTTCGAGCTTCTTCTTGAAGGTCCTGGTCTTGAGGCCTCTCAGGACCTCTGCGTTGGCGCGTTCGGCTTGAACATTGCTCCGGGGTGCGCTACCGAAGCGTAGCAGATCTGCGTTCCAAGGTTAGCAATGAGGTTTTCAGCCGACAACATTGTATTGCAAACATCTGTCCGGATACAAATTGTATTTTGATCAGACTTTCAGCAACAAGTGCCTATCAGAGATACACTTTATCGCAGCAAAGATTAAATCGGAAAGATGACAAAATTGGATCAATCGTGCATTTCAAGCCAAAGGTATGGGCTATGCACAATGATTGAATGTGACATAAGTCAAAATTAAAACATTGCGACACCCAGAAGTCAGTCCAATTGCACGGTGAATTCAGTAAGGATAGGCAGACAATTCTTGTCATATAAGTAATCAGCTGCCGGGCTGACAAAGATATATATATATATATATGTCATTCCATTCACCAAGAAAATCCGTTCCGTCCATCTCCACAATTTATTGGCGAAGTGTACAAAGACAAGGTTCCCAGTCTGCATCGATAGGGTATGAATGGACTCCCATGCAAGATATTCAGTCTTCTCGATAAAATACTGCAAAAGCTTCTGGCATAAGGTACCGTGTCTTCCCTAGCAAAGTCTTTAAGGGGGGAAGCTTATGAGGTACGATACCCCGTTTTTCCTCAAGAGGATATCCACCGAAGGCTTCGAGCATAAGCCACCCAGTCTTCCTCAACGCGATATCCCGGTGGTTTCCAAACACAAGCTGCCCAATCTTCTTCAGTACGACACTAGTACAAGACATTAAGGCCCCGTTCGGATCTCCACCGGCTTCCCAAAATAGCTGGATTCTCCGCTTCTCGCTGGCTTCTAGCTTCTCGGTAGAGCAGCGACTCGTTTGGCTGTATGTGCTCAACTCCTCACGTACGCATGGACTGGTAGCCCAGGAAATCAGGCCAAGGCCTGTTCGAACGTGGCTTGGGCCAGGTCATATTGGCCCAGTTCGATGGATGAAACAAGTTCTAGCGATCGAAATGGTACGTGAGATCACTTTGGAAGGGCAGCGGAATGTAATTTCGATCAACTCCTGGCTTCCATGTGTCAAGGGCCAGCTTGAAGCGATTGAAACGGTACGCAAGGTTCACTTCGGAAGGGCACTCCCATGTAATTCTGATCAACTTCCGCTTCTCGATTTCGCGAAGATGGTCTAGCGCTGCTCCTCGTCTCCGTCGAAATTGAACTGCATATTCCTTGTCTCCGCGGAGCCGGCTCCTCGGAGCAGAGCTGTTCGGCTGGCTTCTTGGATTGATTTTAGGAAGCCAGCTCCTGCAGAGCTTCCAAGCGGAGCCTAAATTGTGAATTATTAGCATATGGCAGTGTTTTCCAAGTGACAGATCTGCAACAGTTGGTCTGCAGCAAAAATCGTTCAGAGGTATGCCTCGAGAATCAGATGTTTGTTCATTCAATGAGTATGCTGCTAAGTCCATGCAAGTCCCTCGCACAAGGAAGAATTCACGGTATGCATCCGACAACCTCACTGGTTATTCAAGAAACAAAAACCAGTGGGTGATGTCATAATCAACAAGTCTTGAAGGAAAGGCAACATTGAGACAATAATCTTGGCAGTGTTTATCAAGATCAGTCCCGCACATCCAACAATATGATGTTATTAACCATGTCACTGTCTGGCATAATTAACAACAGTATTGAGATCTGTATAACCACACGTGAGCCGGATAAATATACCGAGGCTCAAAACATGAACCAGACCAAGGTAAGAGTGCCAGATATTGTACGTAGCAGTATTCAGGGCCGCGAAAATAATCAAGTGATACTATTCATCACCCAGGGTGCAAAATAATTTATTCTTCACCCGAGGTAATCTTATGATTATTTATAATTAAATTACGTTTGGAATTCAAATAGTTATATTCATATTGATTCACTACGTAAAATTTGGCACAAGAAAATAAAAATATAGGTAATAAAACAAAAAAAATTGCAATTTATGTGTATTTTACACTATGTTTTTACGTTTGTAAATTACATAATATAAAATATTTTTTACGACGATTATATATTTTCTTACGGTCTCTTTTTATGTCGGAAATAAGACAAAACTTACGGAACGTAAAATTACGGTGCATAGATGGTAAAATAGAGAGGGGTGAAGAATAACTATTCCTCACCCAGGGTGACGAATAGCGCGACCCTATATATATATATATATATATATATATATATATATATATATATATATATATATATATATATATATATAAGGCCCCGCTCTTTCAGTTGAGGATCCAGATGAAGAAAGTAATAATGAAAGATCAAGACCAACAATACAGGTATGCCGGTTATTATGTGAAAAATGTGGATACCCAAAACTGTCTTATTCCATGACAAACCCAAGCAAAGATCCACCTAAGAGGTATACTCCATTGTGGTAAGGACCTCATAGCGAGGCAACCAGCTCAGTCCGCAGTATGCTCAGAACTGTCAGCATTGAATACCCGAGTATGTCCGGTCAGACTCATGGACAGCTCGATATATTAACCTCAACACCCGCGATGGAGCATCGCACAGACTGTTATTCCTAGAGAGATACTGGCAAAAATGAAGAATCGGTGTGAGAACACATAATTTGAGGATTGTTATCTCTCGCATAGGGGAAGCAATTAAAAGAAAAGCCTGTGTGGATGGGATTTTTTGCCAAGATCACCGCCAGTCAAGTCTGCAAATCTTATCATCAGGAGATGGTGCATTTTTCTATCAGTCACGAGAAGCGACAGTAAAACCTTTGGTACAACTTGGATACTCAAGACTGTGAAGCCAGTCAAGATAAGTCAGAAACTCCTGCAAGATGACAACATCCGTTAGCAAAAACAGGTATGATCCACCTCCCTATTTTGAACCCCGAAGGCATGCATATATTCAAGGAAACCAATGCCTGGGTAGAAGAGATTCTTTGTTCCACGGGAAGATATGTTCCCCAACTCCGTGGAATATTCACGGTACTCGATACTAGAATAACATTTCCAGCAAGGATCAATATCAAGAAGGACAAGTATGTCCGTAAAAATAATATTTCGGATGCTAGATCAGCCAACAGATATGAAAGAAAATTTAAGTCAGTATAAATAAGAACATATAAGGTATGTCCTGTCAGAATGTCAGATACGGCGAAGCAAACCACCCCAGATCAAGACAGTCAGTCAGATTCAATTCAGTGGAAATATTATAAGAATGAATAAAAGAAACCTGAGTTGGAAACGGTTTCTTCAAGACAGAAAGATTATTTAACCCTGAGCAACCAAATCTCGAGGACGAGATTTCTTTAAGGGGGGAAGGTTTGTAACAGCCTGGATTTTTGCCCTTTTCTTTTTCCTTTGATTTTCTTGGATTTTCCTGTTTTGTTTTGCTTTTCTGTGGCTATGTGGTTCTGAAACTTGGGAAGATCATGTCTTCCTAGGTTTTATAATGGCTTGTCACCCTCTTCATCATCCCAAGATCATGTCATTTCCATCCTTGACCTAACCCAATATTCCTTTGTTGGGGATATTCCTTTTTTGATAAAGGAATAACCCTTAAAATCCTAGGTTGAGAAGCAACCTATATTTCTGTCACTCCTAAAATTACCAAATAATTCTCATAATTTTTTTGGGTAATACCTTCCTAAAATATGGCAAAATATATCTTTGGCCATGTTTCCCATCATGCTTAATAAATTCATTTCCTATTTTGTCCTAAATGGCACATTGTGAAGCAAGTGCTATTTATTTTTGTCCATTTGAGCCCAAACTTATTAGACATCGTTTCCTGTCCAAATAATTGACATGTACCAAAATTCAACTCAATTTGCCTAGTACATATTCCTGAGTAATTTTTCATAGTTCCTGTCTGAGAAAAGTGATTGTGAAGAAAGTACAAGCTAGACATATCCAAATGAGTTGAAATTTTGCAAGGTCCTTTATATGATCTTATCATGACTCTTCGCCAAATATGAGCTCCTGTAACTCATCTATGTGAGCCCAGCCCCAAATCTTAGATTCTGGTCAGATTTTCAGTTTGTGAATCAACTATATTTTATATTGCTTCAATTAAGATGAAAATTTACCACGACATGATTCTACCTATATATACTCCTTCCACCAAGTTTTACCTCAATTGGTTAATCCAATTGTCCTGTGTAATTTTTCCAAGTTTCTGTCCAGAATGAAGCTTTATGAAGCAAGTGCCACTTTGGTATTTCCAAATGGCATGAAACTTTTACAGTAGCTTCTTATCATCATATAACCCCTCCATGCCAAATTTCAGCTCACAGATATCAAGTATGTGAGTGTATCATCCAAATCCCTGATTCTGACCAGTTTTGCACTTTCTACAACAACCCTCATCTAAACTCCTCCTATTAGTCTAAGTTTTGGTGATCAGCATCACCTTAGTGTGTGATCATCAGTAGATAGACTCTTTAGCACGTTACCTAGCTGGTTTAACCACAGAGAGTTACAAACACCTTCTTACTGATTTACTTTTGGAGCTAAGTGCAAATCTCTTCTTTGCCCCTGGACCGATTTATTTCCTCATTTTGACTGAGGGCACCAGGGTCCATCCACTGGACATGGTTGGCCACACCAAAGAGCGCTGCTTGCGCCAGTGTGCGTGGTGATCACAGTTGCGTCATGGCTGCAGGCGTGCTCTGACTTGTTCCGGCCACTATGCTCGTCTCCTCCCTCCTCGTCTCGACCTCAAACCTTGTCCAGGAGCTCGCCCGTACTCGACTGCGTCGCCCTGCATCGCTGCCTGGTCGTGGTTCGCTATCAATGCGTCGCAAATGCCATGCCCGTGCCACGCCCTGCCTCTGCCCGCCATTAAAGCTTGGTCGGGAGCTCGCCCGTGAGCTCGAGAAGCCTCCCGCAGCTATATAAGGAGTGCTCAAGTCCCTCCTCGCCTCACTAGCCTCTCCCCAAGCCTCCTTGCCCACCAGAGCCCTCGGCCCTCTCTTCTTTTTGCCGGAGTTTGCCTCGGCCGCCACAGTTTCTTCTTGATTCCAGTGAACCTAGCCCCTCTCCTCTCTCCCAGAGATGTCCACTAGCTTCCCCGCATCCTTGCGCATCACCCCATCCCTCTAGCCCTCGCCGGAGCGGCTCGCATCGCCGAGTACCTCCACTGACGAGCTCTCTGTAACTTCCCCCATCTCCATGGCCTCCCCTCCTCTCCACTCCTCCCCGGCGCTCGTTCTACCTCTGAATGGGACCGCCTCGCCTCCACGAACCCGTAGGTGGTCTCTGCTCGCCCGGGGGTGGCCGGAGTTGGCCGGGCCCTTCGCTGGAGTCCGCCGCCTTCACCCCTGTCCCAGCGAGCCGTAGCCGGCCCCACCTCTCCCTGGCGCTGCTGCTGCTCCAGGAGGGAGTGGCGCACCGCCCCGTGCCCGCCGGTGGCCTCGGCTCGGTCGTAGGCCGCCTGAGCCGGCCGGCCCAGCGCCGGCAGCGCCCTGCCCGGCCTCCTCTGCTCTCTGTCGTGATCGAGCATGAGCGTGGGAGGAAGAAGACGAGGCCAGGGCACCTGCCGCTGGGTCCCGCCTGCCCCCGACCCCACGCGTAAGTGACACAAGCCCGGGCCCAGGTGCAATAAGTGGAAACGTCTTCTTGAACTATGCTTTCGTTTCATGAAAGCGTATTCTACTTCTTCTTTGGCTAAAATATATTTTCTGTTAAAGAAACCGTATTTCCCTATACTGCGGCTCTGAATACGTTTTCCTTCTCGGAAAACGCAAACTGCCTGAAGGCGCTTTCAGTTTTTCCTCCCAGGGACCCGTTGGTGATAAAATTTTCACAGATTGGACCCTGTTCTTCCAACCTTCACAACTTTTCAACCGTAACTCCGATTGAGGTGAAACCAATGCTCACTTCTTCGTATCGTCGAGCTCTATTTTTTGGTAACATTTTCACTAGGTGTTATCATAGTGAAAATGACCATTTTGCCCTTGCCTCTAATCAGCCTCCTCCGAGAACGAATCGTCTGACATTTTGTTCCGCGGCTTCACCGCACTTCTTCTTGGAGTCTCTGTCACGCCAGGCAAGCCACAATACCCACTTGCATGATAGTCATGCAGTAGCCATGGTTGTCAACTTGAATATTTATTAAATGTTTTGTGACGCCCCCGATACAATCGTACACTAATCATACACGCAAACGTGTACGATCAAGATCAAGGATTCACGGGAAGATATCACAACACAACTCTACAAATAAAATAAGTCATACAAGCATCATATTACAAGCCAGGGGCCTCGAAGGCTTGAATACAAGAGCTCGATCATAGACGAGTCAGCGGAAGCAACAATATCTGAGTACAGACATAAGTTAAACAAGTTGCCTTAAGAAGGCTAGCACAAACTGGGATACAGATCGAAAGAGGCGCAGACCTCCTACCTGGGATCCTCCAAAACTACTCCTGGTCGTCGTCAACGGGCTGCACGTAGTAGTAGGCACCTCCCGAGTAGTAGTCGTCATCGACAGTTGCGTCTGGCTCCTGGGCTCCATCGTCTGGTCGCAACAATCTGGTATAGAAAGGGGAAAAGAGGGATCAAAGCAACCATGAGTACTTATCCAAAGTACTCGCAAGCAAGGAGCTACACTACATATGTATGCATTGGTATCAAATGGAATAAGGGTATCATATGTGGACTGAACTGCAGAATGCCGGAATAAGAGGGGGATAGCTAGTCCTATAGTAGACTACGCTTCTGGTAACCTCCATCTTGCAGCAGAAGAAGAGAGTAGATAGCAAGTTCACCAAAAAACATCGCATAGCATAATCCTAACTGATGATCCTCCCCTATCGCCCTATGAGAGAGCAATCACCGGTTGTATCTGGCACTTGGAAGGGTGTGTTTTATTAAGTATCTGATTCTAGTTGTAATAAGGTCAAGGTACAACTCCAAGTCGTCCTGTTACCGAAGATCACGGCTATTCGAATAGATTAACTTCCCTGCAGGGGTGCACCACATTCCCAACACGCTCGATCCCCTTTGTTCGGACACACTTTTCTGGGTCATGCCCGACCTCGGAAGATCAACACGTCGCAGCCCTATCTAGGCACAACAGAGAGGTCAGCACGCCGGTCTAAATCCTAAGCGCGTAGGGGTCTAGGCCCATCGCCCATTGCACACCTGCACGTTGCGTACGCGGCCGGTGAGCAGACCAAGCAACCTCCATTACAAAGGAAGTTGCGTTACGCGGTCCAACCCGGCGCGCGCCGCTCAGTTGCTGACGTCACGAAGGCTTCGGCTGATACCATGACGTCGAGTGCCCATAACTGTCCCGGAGGGGGATAGCTAGTCCTATCGAAGACTGCGCTTCTGGTAGCCTCCATCTTGAAGCAGTAGAAGAGAGTAGATGGTAAGTTCACCAAGTATCATCGCATAGCATAATCCTACCCGGCGATCCTCTCCTCATCGCCCTGTTAGAGAGCGATCACCTGGTTGTATCTAGCACTTGGAAGGGTGTGTTTTATTAAGTATCCGGTTCTAGTTGTCATAAGGTCAAGGTACAACTTCGGTTCGTCCTTTTACCGAGGGACACGGCTATTCGAATAGATAAACTTCCCTGCAAGGGTGCACCACATTTCCCAACACGCTCAATCCCCTTTGGCCGGACACACTTTCCTGGGTCATGCCCGGCCTCAGAAGATAAACACGTCGCAGCCCTACCTAGGCACAACAGAGAGGTCAGCACGCCGGTCTAACTCCTATGGCGCAGGGGTCTAGGCCCATCGCCCATTGCACACCTGCATGTTGCGAGGGCGGCCGGAAGCAGACCTAGCCTCCCTAATACAAGAGCAGGTGTTCCAGTCCAATCCGGCGTGCGCCGCTCAATCTCCGACGTCATGAAGGCTTCGGCTGATACCACGATGTCGAGTGCCCATAACTATTCCCGCATAGTTGGTTAGTGCGTATAGGCCAGTGGCCAGACTCAGATCAAATACCAAGATCTCGTTAAACGTGTTATCTTGAAATAACCGCGAACGCCGCCCAGGGCCAGGCCCACCTCTCTACTAGGTGGTCTCAACCTGCCCTGTCGCTCCGCCACAAAGTAATAGTCGGGGGCCGTCGGGAACCCAGGCCCACCACTACCTGGGTGGAACCACCTGCCCCTTCAACCCCCATCTTCGAACAGTATCACAAGTAATGTAACAGTGTAAAGTATATAGTATATGCCCGTGATCACCTCCCGAAGTGATCACGGGCCAGTAGTATAGCATGGCAGACGGACAAGAGCGTAGGGCCACTGATGGAACACTAGCATCCTATACTAAGCAGTAGGATAGCAGGTAAAGGTAACAACAATAATAGCAAGGAAAGGCTATGCAGCAGTATAGGATTAACTGAAAACAGTAACATGCTACACTACTCTAATGCAAGCAGTATAGAAAAGAATAGGCGATATCTGGTGATCAGGGGGAGGGGGGGGGCTTGCCTAGTTGCTCTGGCAAGAAGGACGGGTCGTCAACACCGTAGTCGAACTGCGGGTCACCGACAGCCTCGGGGTCTACCGGAAAGAAGTAACGAAGGGGGAACACAATAAATAACAGAGCAATCAAAGCATCACAAAGCGTAACATGGCAATACACAGTGTTAGAGGTGACCTAATGCAGTAGTAGGCGACACCGGTGAAGGGGGAAACATCTGGGAAAGTATCCCCGGTGTTTCGCGTTTTTGGACAGATGAACCAGAGGGAGGAAGTTGTGTGTTTGCTATGCTAGGGATGTGTGGCGGACAAATGGACTGCGTATTCAAATTCATCTCGTCGTTCTGAGCAACTTTTATGTACAAAGTTTTTCCATCCGAGCTACGATTTATTTTATATTGATTTTAAAAGATTTAAATCATTTTTAGCATTTATCTAATTATTTTAATTCGAAATGGGATTTATGACATCGGCATGATGTCATGCTGACATCAGCAGTCAACAGGTGTTGACTGGGTCAATCTGACGGTGGGTCCCGCATGTCATTGACTCATAGTAATTAAACAGGGTTAATTAGCTTTAACTAAATGATTAGGTTAATCTAATCCGATTTAATTAAGTTAATTAATTATTTAATTAATTACTTAATTAATATTTTAATTATTATATTTATTATTTATTTTTCTTTTTTTAAACGTTATGGGGGCTGGTCCCCATGTGTCAGGGAGTATTTAGGTTAGTTAATTAGCCAGCTTACTTAAGTTGTGATTAATTAGAAGGCGGGTCCCAGCAGTCAGTGGCACTGGCGTCATAAGCGGCTGGGTTAAGCGGACATGTGAGCAGCGCCGATGTTTAGTCGCCGGCGACCAAAACACGGCGACGACGCACGGGATGTCGACGGAACTCGGTTACAGGCCACCAAAACGGGCGTCGCTAGTCGCGTTCGAACGCGCGTGAAGTCCCGCGTCCAACGATGCTAGGGGTGGGAGTGAGAGAGGTCCCAAGCGACGCCGACGACGAGCAATGGTGATGGCCGGATCTCGGCGAGCTTGGTTTCAAGGTTGCAGCATATGGCGAGGAGACCAAAGGGCATCAGATGGTTCATGGGGAGTCCAGGAACACGAGGCAAAGCTCGGTCGTGAGTCCTGCGGGCTGTGGCCATGGTGGATAGTCAAACGGCGGCGACGAGTTCACGGACGCGGTAGCGGGGCTAGCTAGTGGGGGAGCCAGAGCTCAAGGGAAGAGGGGAGGATGTGTGTGGAGGGGGGGCTCACAGAGGGACGGCAGGAGGCTCAGGGGAGCCGGGGGTGCCGGAGTCGAGAGGATTGACGGCGAGGTAGCGGCATTGTCCGACGGTGTCGCAGGAGGGGGGCGCCGGTCGACGAGGGGACTTCAGCGAGGGGAGCAAGGCGAGGGAGGCGGGATCCACGACGGGGACTCCAGGATCCGTCCCCACTCTGGCGAGGAGGCGGCTTGGCGCGACATGGACGCCAAGGACGAGGCGGGTGCGGCCATGGCCGGAGCTTCTGCAAGGCGGTGGCGCGAGGACGGCGATAGGAGGCGGATCCGGCAATGTCGGCGGGGACGACCGGGGCCGGAAGGCAGTGGGGAGGTCGGCGTGGTGGAGGGAGAGGAAGGAGACTAGGATGGGAGGCGCTGGTGAGGTGGCAGCGCCAGAGGCGGGGCGCCGCCCAGATCGGGAAAGGGGAAGGGGCGAGGGGGATCATGGGGGTGAGTTGGGAGGAGTGGGTGTCTAGGGTTAGTGGGGTGGGGGTTATACTGGGTCAACGGGTGGGCCGGCCTGATTGGCCCGAAGGCCAGCTGGGCCGGGGCCCAGCGGGGGAGGGGGGTTTCTCTTTTAATTTTGTTTGCTTTCCTTTTATATTTTGTTTATTTTCTTTTACTGTTTTCTTTTATTTCTTTGGACTAATTTAGTTTTATTACCACAAAGTGAATTCCTAATTTAGTGTCTCATGATCACCCACTACCACAAAAAGTTTTCCTTTTAAACAAATAGATTAGTATTTTGTAAAGTATCAAAAGCAATTATTTAATTGTTCCAACTACTGTTTTAACCATTTTAGAGTATTTAAGCATTTTATAAAAGTGTGGTTTCTCCACCATAATTACCTATGCATTATTTGGCTCACTCTGAACATTTTAGTTTTAATATTTGAAATCTTTTATTGTTTGATTTTGAATTTGAATTCGAATCGGTTTCGAACTAACGCGAGATTAGCAACAGTAATCGAGGTGACGTGGAATCATTAGCAGAGGGTTACCGTACCTTAATTATTCGGGCGTCACATGTTTGCTTGCTTAAAATATGGTTATAGTTGTTTCGATAATGCTTATGGATTCATGCTTACTTTCCTGCTATGTTGTTATGCACCTAGTTGTCATGCCCTGCTAGTTGCTAGTATTATTTTCATATGCTTATGCTTGCTAGTAGTATATGTTGATGTTGGTAATGGTCTTCGGTGCATGACTGCCGTCTGTCCCGGGTACCGTTGTTATGCATGTTCCTTTGCATCCAGTTGGCTAAATGCTTGCATGATGGCATTGTTGATATGTTCTTGCATGATGTTTATTGTTGATGCTAGTGGTCATGTTATGCTATGAGTAGTGTTGTACTGGTAATATTCATGCTCTTCATTATGCCATGCTCAGTTGGAGATGATTCGTTGTTGATATGGTGGCTAGTTATGTTGCACCCGTGCTTATGTTGATATCATGCTCATACATTGTAATTATATCATGTTATTTTATCATGGCTCAGCATATTTGCATTCAAGTTTAACCGGATTAAATTGAACTTGAACACCTGTTGGCTGAGTCATGGTGCCACCATATCGAATTGACCAGTGCAACCACGCTTACCTTTATGGGAAGGTCCTAACTGGGTCTATTGTCGTGCCTCTCGCTGGTGCCTCCAACTAGGGAAGGTTATGGGCGTGCGGTACCCTGGCCCGGTAAGCAGACATAACCTTGTGTGCCCGTTGTTGTTATTATTATGGATCCGGTCCCCGTGAGGGACGTTTGGCCACGACGGTGGTCGTTGTGTCTTTGGTAGACACGGGGCCACCCAGGACTAACCTAGTTGGGAGTGGGTCAGAGTGGCCGAGAGAGTGTCATGACAATAGATCGGTTTTGTCGGAACGTCGTTGGTCCACTCGAATGGGAGTGTGAGGCATGGGTTCCATAGTGTGGGTACAATGTACTAACCTCTGCAGAGTGTATATTAAATCTATCGATAGCCGCGCCCGCGGATAAGGGCCCAGTTCGTAGTTGGTCACACTATGAGTCAATAGTAATAATAATAATAATAATAATAATAATAATGTGCTTAATAACAACCACGGTGCGATGAGGAGATAAGTTGGTTGTGATCGCCGGAAGGATCACCGTTTGAGGCCAAGTATTGGTCATGGTTGTGATCGCCGGAAGGATCACTGTTTGAGACCAAGTGTTGGTCATGGTTGTGATCGCCGGAATGATCACGGTGGTATCGAGGATACCGAGTTGTTGGATATTCGTGATGTTGTGCGAGAATCGTGGGTAAAGATCAAGCTCCTTGTGGTCATTCAATGATTACTACGGTATTGTTTATACCAAGCTTGATTTGATCCTGAGATGATTGTGTAATGTCCGAAGTTGGTAAGTGATGCATGTGATGGTTATGAGGTAACCCGAGCAGAATAAATGGTGCATGTAGTGTCATCATGTTGCATGCTAGTATCATCAGATTTATATGTTCATGCCATGATCATATTGTTCTAGCGATATTATGTTCATGTTGTTCGTGCCATGTTATCCTGATGATCCAATGATAATTCTTGCTTAACCTGTAATTGCCATGTTGTTGTTTGTTTTGAATGCTTCTGGTCATTGTGAGATTGCAAGTACATTCAATGTACTGACCTGGCGTGTCATGCCAGTTTGCAGGTCGTGCCGGGATTGCTTGCTTGTTTGGTGTTGTTCCTGCTTTCGCGAGCTAGGATAAACGTTCTAGCCAGAGTCCCTGCGGATTGGAGCCCATCATCATCGTTCGGTGTTCTGCTGCCATTTTTTGGCCCGCTGCTTCGAGTTGTTATGCTGCTTGTATAGAGCAACCATGGTTGGCGTAGCGTCGCCATGCCAATGTTATTCATTGTAATATCGGAGACCCTATATTCATATTCGTGTTGTAATAGAGAGCTGGTTTGTTCTATACTAAGTAGTGTCATATTCCAGAAGACTTCACCTCGATCTCTGGGCTGGAATACGGCGCGTTCCGGTTTTCTCTGAGCTGAGGTGCCACAGAGAAAGGCTTGCTAGGGCGGAGCCGCTCGAGCGGTACGTGAAGAAGGCTGAAGGCCTCGACAATGAGCACGTTGAGGCCGGTGCCGCCGTCGATGAGCGTCTTGGTGATGGACACGTGGCAGACGGTGGGCGTGCAAAGCATTGGGAGCACACCCGAGCCGACGGTGGAGGCGGGATGATCCCCTGAGTCGAAGGTGAGGTTGGCCTTGGGCGCGACCCAGCCCAGCGGAGCCCCCGGGCGCTTGGAAGTGGCGTCGATCTGGCGAAAGAACGGCTTGACGTGACAATCCGAGGGTGGTGCTTGTGAGCCGTTGAGGAGGGCCGCAACCGCGTGGTGCGCCGGCGCCGCGTAGCGCGCGGCGAAGAGGCCGCGCAACTCCTCCCATGATGCCATCGTGGATCCGGGGAGGATGAGCAGCTAGGCGCGCGGTGCGCCAGTGAGGGCCATAGGGAGCCAGTTGTCCATGACCTTGTCGTCGCCCGGGGCCTTAAGGACGGCCTCCTCATACGCCAGCAGGAAAGCCGTTGGGTCTGCCACGCCGTCGTAGCGCGGCGGCATCTCTGTCTTGAACTTGGGTGGTCATTGCACCTGCCGCAAGGTGGGCGCAAGGGCTCGGAGCCCCCAAGCGCCATTGTGGGCATCCATAGATCCAGCCGAAAGGGCGGCGCCAGCCATGGGGAATGGGTGCAAAGATGGTGGAGCGCGAACCGACAGAAGGAAAAGTCCGGCGACCCCCTACCTTGCACGCCAAATGTCGGATCATGGGTTCCAGCAAAACCCTTAAGGTTTGAACACTGGGGTGCACGCGAAGATCTCCCCCTACCGATCCACGTCCTAGCTTCGCTAAGATCTCAAGGACTAACTCGACGAACTCGCAACACAAAGGACACAAGATATATACTGGTTTGGGCCACCGTTGTGGTGTAATACCCTACTCCAGTGTGGTGGTGGTGGATTGCCTCTTGCGCTGAGGATGAACAGTACAAGGGGAAGAACAGCCTCCTGAGGCGAGGTGTTCTTGTGCTTGGTGAGTATGTGGATGGGTTGAATCTCGGTCCCCTAACTATGGTGGTGGCTAGTCCTCTTTATAGAGGCCCTGGTCCTCTCCCCAAATATTGAGTGGGAAGGGAGCCAACAACGGCCAATTCGAAAGGGGACAACTAGTACAACTTATCCTGACAAAAGTAGTCTTCGCCTGCCAAAGGCTCTGGTGGTGACGCCGTCTTGGGCACCACGGTGACCTCCGTCTTGCTGTCCTGCTGGTCTTGGTCTCGTTGCACCGATATGGAAACCTTTGCTTGACGCCTCGGTACTCTGCGTCTGTGCTTGCCTCCCTTGCACCAAAGAGGAAACAAGGACACTGTGTGCGCTGGCGCCCGCCTGGTCTCGATCGTCATGGCTCACGTCATTGGAACCTCACGAGGTTTTCCTGGCCTTGATCTCTCCGCCCCTCGCGAGCCATCCTGGTGAGGCCGCTCCTGAGGAGGTCTTGTGTCGTCCGCCTCGCGAGGGTCTTGAATGCTTGTTGGTGAAGATGGGTCGTACGGGCTCGCTCATAGAGCCACGCCGTGGGCCGCAGGTAGGAAAGTTTGGGGACCCCTGTTCCTAGAATGCCGACAGCCGCGGTCTGGCAGCCACCGATTCATTCCATCTCGCAATCACCTGAGCCGTCACGGCTGCCGCTCCGGTTTCGTGGTCTATCCTCTCAGTCGTCGCTACAGAGCCGTCTCTCAATCTCACTGGTTCATGGCGACTTGTAACCTTGATTGAGAATCGTTGGAAATTGAAGGGATTAATTTAGATTTACAGTGCCACATAGGGATTTGTTACAGAGTTGTATACAAACATGTCGAACATGAATATTATTCGTGTGGAGGAGTCCGTGCGCGAGTAAAGATTGCGGGTTGATTGTCCGTGCGCGAGTAAAGATTGCAGGTTGATTATCTAATAAGTCAAGGGGGTTTCTGTAAAACATGCGCGACGGTGAACCCGACAAAGTTAGTCCATGCTTTATTATTATTAGGGAAAGATATTGTCATAGATCCTTTAACATGTGGTGCTTGCCCCCATCTTTGCTAGCCAAAAATTCTGCACTAAGTAGAAATACTACTTGTGCATCCAAAACCCTTAAACCAAATCTTGTTTTGAGAGTCCACTATACCTACCTACGGATTGAGTAAGATCCTTCAAGTAAGTTGTCGTCGGTGCAATAAGGCAATAAAAATTGACTCTAAAAGTGTTAGATAATTTAGTGTAAGATAAAACTAAGCGTTGTACGAACTTGTGATGGCAAAGAATAAAAGCGACACACTGCATAATAAAGGTTGCTATCATAAGGGGCAATATAATGTGACGTTCTTTTGCACTAAGAGATTGAGCATACAACCAAAAAGTGCATGGCAACCTCTGCTTCCCTCTGCGAAGGGCCTATCTTTTACTTTTATGTATTTACTTTTATGCAAGAGTAAAAGTACTTCTCTCTATTCCTTTTTTTATTTTCTCTTTTGGCAAGCACCACGTGGTGAAGAAAGATCTAGGCACATATATCCAGTTGGATATGGGTGGGCATGAGTTCTTATTGTTGACATCACCCTTGTGGTGAATACGTTGGGAGGCAAAACTATAAGCCCCTATCTTTCCATGTGTCCAGTTGAAACTTTTTGATCATATGTATGCAGTGAGTGTTAGCAATCATAGAAGACTATATGATGGTTGAGTATGTGGACTTGCCAAAAGGCTCCAATACGTGACCCTTCCTGAAAAGATGATGAATTGTAGTAGCAAAGTTGACTGAGAAGATAGTTTGTTGGTTTTCAATAGAGTTTATACTTTATACTTCGATGTTGTGATGAATTGTTACTTGTTCATGAGAAGTTATATGATAAAAGTTCTATGATAAGGATTTATGTTAAAGTTTGTTGTCGTTATAATAATATACATGATGCTTCTATGTCCATATTTTGTTTTTAGCGACACCTCTGTCTCTCTAGGCATGTGGACATGCTTTTAGATTTTGGTTTTCTCTTGAGGACAAGCGAGGTCTAAGCTTGGGGGAGTTGATACGTCCATTTTGCATCATGATTACCTACTGTTATTGTAAGTGCATCTAGTGCCCCTTAGTGATTTTGGTGTATTGAAGACTTATAGGTTAAGGGATTAATAAGTTTGTGAGTGTACACAGGTCTATAAGTCTATGAGGAGTTTGATATTTATGATGAAAGTCGACCCCTAAAATGAATGTCTTGAGCTGAAGACTTTGGTTTTCTTGAAGACTTTGAAAGTGAAGAAATTGGTGTGACCTTGAAGACTTGATATTCATGCGAGGATTATGAAGCGTGAAGACTTTTGTTTTCATAGTTTCATTTTCTCTTTCTTGAGTCATAGGAAACACCGTACTATTAAAGGGGGTCGAGGTAAAACTAAGGAAAAGTTTCCAAGTGATGCTCATCTCAAAATCCTACACCTACCCAATCCTTTCAAGTGAAGCTATTGGAAATCTCATACGGTTCAGTCAATTTCTTCAGTGACAGAGACAAAGATCTTCTGGTTTATGAGGAATTTGTTCTGACTGAGGAGTTCGGAATTCACCAGTGCGGACTGCCTACATGTGAGGAGCATGATAGCCCTGAGGAATTTGATAGCTCAAATATCCGACCGACGCTTGTTACCTTTGAGGATTGTGCATCCTCCAGATGGTTAGGCGTCATGATCTAGAGCATCCAAGAGGAAATTGTGGATCATCGAGTGACCGAGTCTGTGAAGATTTGGAAGTCACCTGAACACTTACCATGAGTGATTGGGCGAGGTCTGTGTGATCTTAGCTCAAGGAGAATATGGTGGGGACTGTGTGTCCTCAGGTTTAAATACCTAGCCGCTCCAACTAGACATACAACTATCACAATAGTTGGAACTGGTCTACCAAATCATCGTCTTCACCAAGCTATTGGTTCTATTTCCTCAACCCTTTAATTTCCTCATTCTTGTGTTGAAGTACTTGATCGTTACTGCTTGAAGACTTTGACTGAAGACTTTCTCAATTTCCTCAATCCTATTTCTTCAGTGAGTTTGTCTTCAGCCTGCTTATACTGTTTACATGCTACTTGTACTTTGTGTAAGTAATTTGCTTTTGGAATGCAAATGCTCATGGCAGGTAGTACTTGTGGAGATCCTCTTCAACTTATGATGACAATACACCATGCATGATTTGATATAGCGAAGATAATGACATGCATAATGGAAAATGGACATCTGCAAAATGACCTAAGTGCGGAAGTTATCATCGCACATGCGGAATTTATCATCGCATCACAGAATAGCAAATAAGTAGCAGACGACCATCGAGTTTAAGTGTTACAACTCAAAGAATCAAATGTATCAAAATGCGAGAGTTGTAAGCACTTGGCAAAAGTAGCAAAGAAAAGGTAAAGCAACCACCCATATGGACCCGCTTGAAGATTATCAACTCATATGCTTCTCCCCCTTTTGTCAGTAATGACCAAAAAGGTTTGAAGACATAGAGCTTCTACTCGTTCCCATGAGGTGCAGGCGAAGCAGCAGGGTCGTCGTTGAGGTCCGGTGGTGCAGAAGAACTTGGTGCAGTGTCGACACATGCTGAAGTTGGAGGAGGTGAAGTGGCATCATCTTGGTCATCGATGACTCTGGCATTCATTGTCGCAGCTGAGGATGAATAGTTAGAGTCTTCAAGTGAGGGAGTCCGACGCAAGTGAGCATTCCTTGGAGGAGTTGAGTCAAACTTGAATCTTTCTGTGAAGCCATCGTCTTGCAGATCAGCTTCAGCACTAAGCAATGTCAAACTCTTCCAAGACCTCCGACAGGTTTCATGTGTAACAAAGGCATTCTTGGTGGCAAGATTGCGAATGCGATTGACGTCCACCAAGAGGCTTTGCATCTGACGCTTAAGACAGTCATGATGCTTATCCTGTTTCTGATGTAGCGCGACGAGAAGCTCTCGGTCATTGAGAACATGAGACCACTTTCGAGGCCTTTGGGCAATGGTGCTACCAGTGGCGTAAAGTTTGAGCGCGAGGGGCACGTGTGTTACCAGCCAAGGGATAAACATGAGAGACTGCCTGAACTCCTTCAATGGGCTGGGTGAAGCTTTGACGATCAATGTTGTGAAGATAGATTGGATCCTTAGCAGGCTCTGGGTAAATAGCTTCAACAAACAGATCAACCTCTGGCAAGAATACAAGATGAATGCACGCAGACGGCTCATAGTTGAAGGCAGAGTGCAGCTTGATGAGACACATTACCCATGGAGTATAGAACTTCAAACCAAAAATGTCGGAGCCAGATGCAACCAACTGCCTGATGAAGAAGTCTTGAGCATTGAAGCTGATGCCATTGAAGATATAGAAAACCAAAGTCTTCATTGCTCCTTCAAGCTTCGCTGCAGATGAATGTCCTTTGACAGGCCATAGAGTTTTCCTGATGATATGGTAAATGGTACGGGGCAAATACTCTAGGTCTTCAACAAATAATTCAGATGGGTAGTCAGCGTCGTGAGGCAAAGGCTTCATCATGCTCAGCATTTGGCTCATGTTGGGTTCTGGCTTCTGGAAAATGCTCTCCAAAGCATTCTGGTGTTGTTGACAACCTGGTTCAAAGTATTCACCAAGAGTGGGCAGGCCTGTGAGCTCAATGATATCAAGATCTTTGGCTTCATGATGGACATTGCCTGTCATCCACTCAAGGACCCAAATCTTTGGATCCCTGTTGTAGCGTCGAATGTGAAGAGTTGCATAGAACTGTAACAGAAGCTCTTCATTCCAGTGTTCCTTGTCGGTGACAAATTGCAGGAGTCTAGCGTCTCTAAAGCAATCCAATGCTTCTTCTAGACAGGGCAGGCCAGCTATAACTTCAGTGTTGAGACGCATATGTGGAAATATGCGCCCTTGATTATATAAGATGCATGAATAGTAGCTGCGCTGCTGATAGCTCCAGAACTGATCTGATGAAATGCGAGGTTTGGAGTAAGGGTTCTTGGCGCTGTTGAAGAATGTGTTATGTGCCACGAAGCCATTCACATTGAAGACCCCAGGTGAGGTTGCAGTGCCTGGGAATCTTGGAAGTCTTGGCTTGGGCTTCTGGACTTGAGGCCTGTGCTCGACATGATAGTCAAATTGTGGACCCGCAGCAAGTGGAGGAACCAGAATGGGCCATCGGACCATAATAGGCTGACCACGATCATATGCCAGCTCAATTGTATGAGGTCTTGGAGGGGGTACAGGAGCATTGGCATTGTCGTTGACATGGGCATCAGGGGCCACATTGGCTTTAGGTGCTTCAGGATTGGCTTCGGGAGCTGCATTGGCTTCAGGTGCATTCACTTCTGGCACCACATAAGCTTCAGGCGCCTCATTAGCTTTAGCCATGACAACGTCATTGGCTTCAATGTTGATGTTGGTGGCCGCCTCAGTATTGTTAACCTCCACTTCAGGAGCTGGAGGGTCGGACATGTTCTCCTCGAGAACAGCTTCAGGGATGGTTGGTGGTGTAGCAACTCTTTCTTCATCACGTGGTACTTCTTCTTCATCGGCTGATGCAGCCGGAATATCTTCAGCCGTTTTGGCTTCAGACTCAGAGGCGTTCGCAGTTGGAGTGGCTTCTGGAAACACTTGACGTGCAACAGATTGGTGGGGCACTTCTCCTTCTGGAATGCTCGGAAGAGTGACTTGGGGCCGTGGTCCTTTGCGAAGCCTGCGTAACGCTGGCGACGCCTATGGAGATGGAGTTGGCCAGGCCTCAAAGTCACCTTCATCTTGCACTGGTGGGGTGACTTGTGGTTGGGGAGAACTTGGGGTGTCTTGTTGTTGTGGGTGATCAGCCCACGATGCATCCTGAGCAGTTGGCGTCAGAGGACGACCAATGCTGATGAGCTCGCTGTGCGTGAGCACAGGCGATGGTACCAAATTGCGCTCGATCTGAGGAAGGACTTCATCATCTTCAACATTGTCGTGAGGACCAATATCTTCAGCTGCGGTGGGGTCAACAGCTGGATTGTCTTCAGCTTCAGGAGCCTCTGTGGAAGCAGTCTCATGAACTATCAACTGGCGCTCTTGATGTTCAGACGCAGGACGAGCAACTGAGATTGGCTCGACATCAAGGGGCTCTGTGGGAGCAGCCCGGTCTCTCTTCTTGGTTTTCCGTTTCTTGGTTGGAGGAGCATCATCAGTGGTGGCTTTGGTCTTGCGCTTTCTGGCTTCGGCTTCAGCTGCCCTTGTTTTCTTGAATTCTGAAGCCACTGTGGGGACCTTAGGCTTCGAGCCTGTCATACTGGCTGGGAAGACAGTGTGAGGTTCTCCCTGCCTTGATGCTTCGGGTTCTGCCACAGCTGGCTTCTTCTTCTTCTTGGCAGCCATTCTGGGGTCGATGCCTGGTCGCCCCAAGGCCTTGCGCTTTTCAGCTTCATTGTATCCTTGAACACATTTGGCAGCAAGATCCTTCATGCGCTCACGAGAACCTTTTGCTTCTTCTTGTTTCTTGTGGAATGCTTCCTTGAGCTCATGCATCATGACCTTGAAGTTTTGAATGTCTTCAACATTGAGCTTGGCCATGTGCTTCTTGAACTGAGCCTTTTCATAATCGATCTTATACTTCAGCTCAACAATTTTCTGAGCTAGAGCCAGAGGAGCAATGGCTCTGTGGAAGGCGACGCTAAGGCCAATGGGAAGCTGAAGATCGTCAAAGCTGACATCTGGGCTGTCAAACCACTCATCAATAAACTTGTTTAGGATTTCCACATCAAAGAGAGGAAGATCATTGAAGATTTCTGCCTCTTGCTTGCTCTTGATCAATAGCTCAAGAGCGTCATCGCCAAGCTCGTCGTCGCTAGATAGATCAATGGCGTCATTCTCGTTTCGCAAAACAACAGTAGGGGTCAGTGCTTGACCAATGGGTTGCATGGGCTTCTTCACTTTGGCAGACTCGGAGATGCGTGAGAGATCTTCAGACTGCACACTGGCTTCAGGAGGTGCAGTGGCCAGAGGCTTCGCCCGTGAGATCTTTGGTGCAGGGGGGGTTTGAAGCCTTTGGTTTCTTTTGCTTCACTAGCTTCGGTGGTGCGGGCGCTTCATCAGACTCAGTGTCATCTGCAGGTTTATCCACGTCTGCCCCTTGAACCATTATATGAGTGATGAGACCTTCTAGGTTGTAGAAGGGGCCAACAAGATTGGGTTCAGCTTCGCGTGTGCCGTCGGCACAAGGAGAAGAGGGGCCTGGATTGAAGTCTAATCCCCACGACTTCTTGTTTTCTTTGGCCGAGTTCTTGGCAAACTGGAAGTTGCGCTTGAACAGATTGTCGTCACGACACCATAGCAATGAAGATGGGTCTTCATCTGCAGGCTGTGGTCCATGGACCATGCAAGGATAGAAGCCTTGTTCAATGGCTTCAGCACTGGACCTGGGTTGAAGGTTTTTGTACAAGATGTCTCCCCAAGGTCACTTGATGGCATTCTTCTCAGCATATTCCTGGGTCACAAACCTATACTTGTACCAATGTTCTGCCCAATATCTTCAAATCCATTGTATTCGGGTTTTCCGCTGATTGTAGTCCTCCTCTGGATCTGTCTTGTACAGCTCATAGAGTTCAGGAGGCAAATCTCTTGAGGTGTTTCCACGGCGCTGTCTGCCACCCTTCCTTGCAGATTTCTCTTTTGCCATGAAATTTAGACTGAAAGGCTTCAACACTGTCAAAGTCTTCTGTCTACTAGTCAGACAAGAACTGGCTTCAGGAGAATTTATATGATGTTGTAAGAACTCTGCAAATGAATGCAGACTATGAGAACCAAGGGATTCTCTCATGGACATGTATCTGTGACATCATTAAAGGTGCGAGGGAAGGGGAAGAGGTCATATGCATTCTCGGAAGATTTTGAAGATAAATCAGTTTAGAAGACATTGACCTCATAGTGCGAAGACATTCACTCATATGTAGAGAGTTGGTTCCAGATTTGTACGAATCCATGAATAAGTACAAGTGAGGAATCTAACTACTTTGTGAAGCATAAGTGAACATACTAGGCATGCTATGAGATGCAGAATAAGATAGATCCAACTTGTGTGAACAGAAACCACTTGTGGTTGAAAAGGATGAATCTATCGGATCAAAAAGACTGTAAAAAGAAGGTTTTATTTACCACACGAGGAACTGCTAGACGGAGTGGGAGAGGAGGCCGAGCAATTTGATCTTCCGTGCCCTAACTTGGCGACGGAGGACGCCTACGGCGACAGCGGAGAAGACGATGTCCGCGGCCGGCGTGAGGACGGCGTCGGTGAGGTCGCGGCAGCTAAGCGCTTCGTCACCGGCATCGTCGAGGGCTAGCGGTGGCGCTAGGGTTTGTGCGAGAGTGGAAGAAAAGATAATGACTAGGGTGAGGCATGTATTTATAGAGACAGGGACGGCACAACGTTATTACGCAGGTGCCCCTGGCGGTTCACATCTGAAGGACACATGGCGATCATGCAACACATCGGAAGTTGTTCCATGTTCCCACGCACGCCTGGATTGTCGGGTGGTCATTCCCGCTTCTCCGGGTTTCAGGCAAAAAGATTTAGCATTAAAAACAGATTTAATGTTTGTCTCTGTATCTCCTGCTGACAAGGACACAACGAAGACATTCGACAGTTTCAATAGAATGCATATGATTTGGATAGATAGACTTGAGGCAGGAGCATAGAAAGGTTAGGGTCCGATCACATTCACTTAGTTCAAAAGATTCAACGTGAAGACATAGCTATAAGTGAATGATGTAGAGGACAGAAACTAAATCAGTATATTGAAGATAAACATGAGGCCATGTTAATATTGAAGACAAACAAAATGCAAAGATTTTGCAAATGTAACACCATGAGAAAAACACTTCTAAGGGAAGAATTTGGTGGTGGCGTTACCCACCGTATAGGAAGTATTAGACCCAGACACGATGCACAATTATTGTGGCGCTCCGAAATCAAATTCCACGTTAATGTATTCACACTCAGAGTGTAAGTCTTCATTGTCTGAAGATATACTTTACTTTGTGTGTTGCACATCTAAGTCATCAACATGCATAAGTGTTAGGATGTGTGCCTGAGCACATGACATTTGAGGATTCCAAGATATTTAGCTCACACCGTAACTTGCAAAACCTTTTCTCATCCAAGGGCTTTGTGAAGATATCTGCCAGTTGCTCTTCAGTGTTAATGTGTATGATATCAATATCTTCCTTCATGACATGATCTCTGAGAAAGTGATGACGAATTTCAATGTGCTTTGTCTTCGAGTGCTGAACTGGGTTGTTAGGAATCTTGATGCCGCTTTCGTTGTCGCAGTAGAGTGGCACTTGCTTCAGATGAATGCCATAGTCTTTGAATGTTTGCTTCATCCATAGAAGCTGAGCGCAGCAAGATCCAGCAACAATGTATTCAGATTCAGCAGTGGAGAGAGATACACAGTTCTGCTTCTTTGAAGACCAACATACAAGAGATCGCCCCAAAAAGTGACATGTGCTTGATGTACACTTGCGATCCACCTTGTCACCAGCATAATCAGCATCCGA
This sequence comes from Triticum dicoccoides, assembly GCF_002162155.2. Taxonomy (NCBI): domain Eukaryota; kingdom Viridiplantae; phylum Streptophyta; class Magnoliopsida; order Poales; family Poaceae; genus Triticum; species Triticum dicoccoides. The sequence continues at coordinate 266,903,205 of NC_041380.1, forward strand.
GAATCCAACTAGATAAAACTCTGAGCCCTTTGGATACCATAATCCTAGTGTTGGGGTGTGAGTCAAATATCGAAGAATTTGCTTCATAGCTAAGTGATGTGATTCCTTTGGTGCCGCTTGAAACCGGGCACACATGCAAACACTAAGCATGATATCTGGCCTAGATGCACATAAATAAAGCAAAGAACCAATCATGGAGCGGTATACCTTTTGATCGAACTCTTTACCATTGTCGTCGGGACCCAGATGGTGTTTAGCTGGCATTGGCGTCGTGTAACCTTTGCAGTCTTGCATTCCAAACTTCTTCAGGCAATCTTTGAGGTATTTCTCTTGAGATATGAAGATGTCGTTGCGTTGTTGTCGTATTTGAAGACCAAGGAAGAACTTCAACTCTCCCATCATGGACATCTGATATTGCTCTTGCATCATGTATCCAAACTCATCACTGTATTTCTGATTAGTGCAGCCGAAGATAATGTCATCCACATATATTTGGCACACAAACAATTCACCATCATATGTCTTCGTGAAGAGTGTGGGATCTAGGGAACTAGGTTTGAAGCCTTTGCTCTTCAGGAAGTCTTTGAGTGTGTCATACCAAGCACGAGGGGCTTGTTTGAGGCCATACAGTGCCTTGTTGAGCTTATACACCATGTCAGGATGTTTTGGATCTTCAAAGCCAGGTGGTTGTGCAACATACACTTCTTCTTCAATCTTGCCATTTAGAAAAGCACTCTTCACATCCATTTGATACAGAAGGATGTTATGATGATTTGCATAGGCTAGCAGTATGCGTATAGCTTCAAGCCTAGCCACAAGAGCAAATGTTTCATCGAATTCAATTCCTTCAATTTGAGTGTATCCTTGAGCAACGAGACGAGCTTTGTTTCTGACAACTTGACCATGCTCATCTTGCTTGTTGCGATATATCCATTTAGTGCCTATGATATTGTGCTTACGAGGATCAGGACGCTTGACCAGTTCACATACATTATTCAGCTCAAATTGTTGAAGCTCTTCTTGCATAGCTTGAATCCATTCAGGTTCCATGAAGGCTTCATCAACTTTATTGGGTTCAGATATTGAGACGAATGCGAAGTGCCCACAGAAATTTGCTAGTTGTGTTGCCCTTGAACGAGTGAGTGGACCAGGTGCATTGATGCTATCAATTATTCTCTCAATCTGTACTTCATTTGCAACACGAGGATGAACAGGACGAAGATTTTGCTCTTGCTGATCATTGTCGTCATTAGAAAGATTGTCTTCAGGCTGAGTATTGTCTTTAGGTTGATCAGGTGCAGAGATGATGAGTTCCTCTTCGGGTTGTGCTTCAGGCGGTATGATTTCTACAGTTCCCATAAGCTTGATGGATTCACTTGATGGAACTTCATCTAGCACATTTGGCAGGTGCTCTCTTTGCGAGCTGTTAGTCTCATCGAACCGCACATCCACAGTTTCAACCACTTTATAGTGAAAGAGGTTGAAGACTCGGTTGATGATATGGCATGCAGTATCAATGGCTTTAGGCCAGAACTTTCTTGGAGTCTTGTATTCATCGAGCATTGTCCGGGCCATCTCAATGAGTGTTCTGTTCTTGTGTTCCACGATGCCATTCTGCTGCGGCGTGTACGGAGCTGAGAACTCATGAGTGATGCCCAAAGTATCAAGATAAGTGTCGAGGCCGGTGTTCTTGAATTCAGTGCCATTGTCACTTCTGATGTGCTTGATCTTGACGCCATAGTTGTTCATGGCTTGATTGGCGAAACGTCTGAAGACATCCCGCACTTCAGTCTTGTAGAGAATTATATGCACCCATGTATATCTTGAATAATCATCAACAATGACGAAGCCATAAAGACAAGCAGTATTAGTAAGAGTTGAGTAGTGAGTGGGACCGAAAAGGTCCATGTGTAGAAGTTCGAAGGGTTGAGTTGTTGTCATGATTGTCTTCGAGGGATGCTTAGCCCTCGTCATCTTTCCAGCTTCGCAGGCACCGCATAAGTGATCCTTCTTGAACTTGACGCCCTCGATGCCTATGCTATGCTTCTTATTTGCAAGAGTGTGCAAGTTCCTCATGCCAGCATGCCCTAGCCTCCGATGCCAGAGCCAGCATTCTGAAGCTTTTGCAAGAAGACATACGACAAGCTATGGTCCTGCTGAGAAATCTACCATGTACAAATCATCTTTCTGATACCCTTCAAAGACTAGAGACTTGTCAGATTCCATTAGAACAAGGCAATGATATTTTCCAAACATCACAATCATGTTTAAATCGCGAAGCATTGAGACAGACATTAAGTTGAAACCAAGGGATTCAACAAGCATCACTTTATCCATGTGCTGATCCCTTGAGGTTGCAACTCTACCTAGACCCAATACCTTGCTTTTACCAGTATCAGCAAATGTTATGTGACTCTTGTCATATGGATGTAAGGTTGAGTCCATGAGAAGACTTCACTTGCCAGTCATATGATTAGTTCACCCACTATCAATAATCCATTCTGAAGCAGCTGGTGTCATACCCTACAGTGCAGTTAGGGGGATAGGCTTCACGAAGAGAATTGTGAAGCATAAACATTTGACGAGCAAGTGGATTATGAAATCTTAGATCGAGGTTAGGACTGATAGGGCAAGTGGCAAGCGACTCAGGAACAAAATACATAATAAGACCATTTGGGCATTCGATCTTGCACCCTACAAGATGTTTAAGGTCCCCAGCAATAGCTTCAGACGAATTTGAATTTCGGCTGGAGACCCTTCCCTGCAAAAGAGAGTTAAGCTTTCTTAGCCACCCACATCTTCAAGGGTGGCTTCGAAGCAATGAGTCTAAGTGCAACATCTGAGAACTTTGGCTTTGGAGCCCTAGCAAATAGTCTTGCAGGAGGACAATAGTACTCATAAGAATAAGCAGAGTAGTTCTTGGTCTTATGAATATGGCGGTTTGATGAAACGCGCTCATATTCATAGGCCTGAGTATGGTTTCCCTGCAAATCATTTGCGTTAGTGCGACTCAGTTGAGTCCTCTGTCTGTATGAAGCCTTTGGACCATATGAAGCCCGTGGTCTGGGGTTTGTCTTCTTCCCTTGTGGTGTCATGACGACATACACAGGAAGATTTTCCAGACACTTTTTCGGCACCCAGACTTTCTTCACAGGTGGCCCATTCCTGCAGTTAGTACCAATATACCTGGCAAACACTTCACCATTCTGATTCTTAAATAGTTTATAGTTGCATCAAAGGATTCATCAACAACAATGGGATTAGCACAAGTGAAGCCAGATAGGGTGGATGGATCCACTGAAGGTACATTTGCAGCAACCCATGTGGTTTTGGGGTACTGCTCAGGTTTCCAGTAAGAGCCATCAGCATTCATTTTCCTTTCGAACCCAACACCCTCTTTCCTAGGGTTTCGGTTCAGGATCTGCCTTTTGAGGACATCACATAGTGTCTGATGCCCTTTGAGACTTTTGTACATCCCTGTTTCAAGAAATGTCTTCAACCTAGCATTTTCATCAGCAATAGCAGTGGAATCCTCAGCAGAGGGGTTAGTTACCACATCAACAGTTGAAGATATTGCAACAGTAGCAGCAGTGGAACATCCAGCAACAGAAGTAGCGTTGTCACGCTCAATGCATTTAAGACATGGTGGTTCAAATGCTTCCTGAGCGGAACTAATCTGTTTGGTGCGAAGCGACTCGTTTTCCTTTTGAAGATCTTCATGAGCCGCTCTCGATTTCTCAAGATCTTGCTTCCTTTGAAGATAATCATAGGAAAGCTTTTCATGAGTTGTTGAGAGCGTTTCATGACGACTTTCAAGTTCCTCATACTTAACATGAAGATTTTTTATGTCTTCAATTAAGGACTGAGATCGAGTCATTTCAGTGTCTAACATGTCATCGCTTTTGTCTAACAGTTTTTGAATATGTTCCATAGCTTTCTGTTGTTCAGTTGCAGTTTTAGCAAGTGTTTTGTAGCTGGGTTTGGAACCACAATCAGAGTCATCTTCACTAGATGTTTGATAGTGAGTAGTGCGTGAGTTTACCTTGGCACCGCGTGCCATGAAGCAGTAGGTGGGAGCGGAGGTGTCCTGGTCATTAGCATCGGCGTTGGTGATGAAGTCATTGTCTTCAATGTTGAAGATGGACTTGGCAACGTAGGCTGTAGCCAGACTTGCAATGCCAGAATCGAACTCCTCCTCGGACTCCACCTCCGCCTCCTCAGAAGCAGACTCCTCCTCTGAATCCATTTCCTTGCCAACAAACGCATGAGCCTTGCGAGATGAGTTCTTCTTGTGTGATGAAGACTTTGATGAAGACTTGGAATACGACTTTGAGTATTTCTTCTTCTTCTTGTCATTAGAATCATATTCCTTGCTCTTCTTCTTGTTGTTCTCATTGTCCCATTGCTGACACTCAGAGATGTAGTGACCAGGTTTCTTGCACTTGTGGCATGTTCTCTTCTTGTAGTCATGAGCCGAAGCTTCATCATTCCTTGAGTTGGATCATGAGGACTTTCTGAAGCCTTTCTTCTTGGTGAATTTCTGGAACTTCTTCACAAGCATAGCAAGCTCCTTTCCAGTGTCTTCAGGATCATCAGAACTGCAATCAGATTCTTCTTCAGATGAGGAAACAACTTTTGCCTTAAAAGCACGAGTTCGCCCATAGTTGGGACCATAGATGTCTCTTTTCTCACAAAGCTAAAACTCATGTGTGTTGAGCCTTTCAAGTATGTCAGACAGATCGAGTGTCTTGAAGTCAGGGCGTTCTTGTATCATCAGGGCTAAGGTGTCAAATGAGCTGTCAAGTGATCTCAGGAGTGTCTTGACGACTTCATGCTTGGTGATCTCAGTAGCGCCGAGGGCTTGAAGCTCATTTGTGATGTCAGTGAGTCGATCAAATGTGAGCTGAACATTCTCATTGTCGTTTCTCTTGAAGCGGTTGAAGAGGTTGCGAAGGACACTGATTCTTTGATCTCTCTGGGTTGAGACACCTTCGTTGACCTTGGAGAGCCAGTCTTAGACTAGCTTGGATGTTTCCAGAGCACTCACACGGCCATACTGCCCTTTGGTCAGATGACCACAAATGATGTTCTTGGCAGTGGAGTCTAGTTGAACGAACTTCTTGACATCAGCAGTGGTGACACCTTCACCAGCCTTGGGGACGCCATTCTTGACGACATATCAGAGGTCGACATCAATGGCTTCAAGATGCATGCGCATCTTATTCTTCCAGTAGGGATATTCAGTTCTATCGAAGACGGGGCAAGCAGCGGAGACTTTGATTATCCCTACAGTCGACATAGCTAAAACTCCAGGTGGTTAAACCGAACCACACAGAACAAGGGAGTACCTTGCTCTGATACCAATTGAAAGTGCTAGTGATCGACTAGAGGGGGGTGAATAGGCAATTTTTATGAAAGTCTTCAAAACATGGGAGTTTCGAAGACAAACGATAGAAATAAACCTATAACCAAGCAGCGGAAGGTAGACTACACTAAGCAAGCCATAGCCAAGTATTCAATGAAGTGAAAGCACAAAGACTAAGAGCAGCTAGGCAGTATAGATCAGGGCGGAAGATAGTATGAAGCCAATCAGAACAAGCAGTCACACAGTGAAGACAAATAGATAATGCAAACAGGCAATGACTTCACAAATACCAATCTGCACATAAAGAGATGGGAAGGATAGAAACAGTGGCTCGTTGAAGACAATGATTTGTTGGACCAGTTCTAGTTACTGTGACAACTGTACATCTGGTTAGGGAGGCTGAGATTCAACTCAGAATACCGCGTCATCACCTTATTCCCCTTGAGGTAAGGGCACCCAGTCCTCACCCAATCACTCTGGTAAGTCTCCAAGGTAGACTTCCAAACCTTCACAGACTTCGTTCACCGGCGATCCACAATGACTCTTGGATGCTCAGAACGCGATGCCTAACCGGCTGGAGGATTCACAGTCCTCAAGTGTAACAAGTCTTCAGATCACACAGACAGGAAGACTTCAGTGATGCCTAACACTCTTTGGCTCTGGGTGTTTAGGGCTTTGTCCTTGCAAGGATTTCTCTCTCAAAGGCTTCGAGGTGGGTTGCTCTCAAATGACAAAAGCCGTACACTAACTCTGAGAAGCCAACGTTTATGGTTGTAGGGGGTGGGTTATTTATAGCCACTAGGCAACCCGGCCTGATTTGTCCGAAATGACCCTGGGTCACTAAGGAACTGACACGTGTTCCAACGGTCAGATTTCAAACACACACGACAACTTTACTTCAGCTACAAGCAAAGCTGACTTATCCTGCTCTGGATAAGATTTGCTCTCATTGTCTTCGCTCGAAGACATAGGATTTTTGGTTAAGCATCACTTCAGTCATTCTGACTGGTTCACTTGGACCCCACTTAATAGTACGGTGGTTCCTATGACTCAACAAAGAAGAAAACGAACGACGAAACAACTAAGTCTTCGTGCTCCATAGTCTTCACGTGATGTCTTCACATACCACCTTTGACTTCAATGTCTTCATACATTTTTAGGGGTCACCTCTGGTAGGAAAACCGAATCAATGAGGGACTTCTACCTGTGTTATCCTGCAATTCTCACAAACACATTAGTCCCTCAACCAGGTTTGTCGTCAATACTCCAAAACCAACTAGGGGTGGCACTAGATGCACTTACACACTCTTGCACTGACGATTCAAGAACGTGGAGACTACAAGTCACTTGATCCTGCTAATATCCTCGAGAGGCTAAACACTCATGAGTTTCAACTTGCTGAGAAGAGAGATCTATATGGACCGAGCTACGGCATATCACGCGCACTGAAGGCCAAGGCAGTCTCTGAATCTGAAGGTGAGGATTCTAGTAGCAGTCTTGGTGATCCTAAAGAACCGAGTCAGGATCTAGCAATGCTCGTGAGGAAATTCCAGAAGTTCTCAAGGTGTGGTCGCTTTAGTAAAACATCAAGAGGTGCTTCTACTGCAAAGAAAATGGTCTCTAGAAGTGGAACTGCCCCAAATACTTGGCAGATAAGAAGGATGGCAAAGTAAACAAATGTATATTTGATATACATGTTATTAATGTGTACCTTACTGTTGCTCATAGTAGCCCCTGGGTATTTGATACCGGTTCGGTTGCTAATATTAGTAACTCAAAACAGGAGTTGCACAATAAACGGAGACTAGTTAAGGGCGAGGTGACGATGTGTGTTGAAAGTGTTTCCAAGATTGATATGATCACCATCGCACACTCCCTCTACCTTAGGGATTAGTGTTGAGCCTAAATAAATGTTATTTGGTGTTTGCATTGAGAATGAACATGATTAGATCATGTTTATAGCAATACAGTTATTCATTTAAGTCGGAGAATAATTGTTGTTCTATTTACATGAATAAAACCTTCTATGATCATACACCCAATGTGAACAGTTTATTGAATCTCGGTCGTGGTGATACATATATTCATAATATTGATGCCAAAAGATGCAAAGTTGATAATGATAGTGCAACATACTTGTCGCGCTGCCGTTTAGGTCATACTAGTGTAAAACGCATGAAGAAAATCCATGCGGATGGACTTTTTGGAATCACTTGATTATGAAACATTTGATACTTGTGAACCATGCCTCATGGCTAAGATGACTAAAACTCCATTCTCTGGAACAATGGAGCAAGCTAATGACTTACTGGAAATAATACATGCTGATGTATGCAGTCCGATGAGTGTTGAAGCACGCGGCGGGTATCGTTATTTTTTAACCTTCACATATTATTTGACTAGTGATGTCTACTACATAACCTTCTTCTTGTAGACGTTGTTGGGCCTCCAAGTGCAGAGGTTTGTAGGACAGTAGCAAATTTCCCTCAAGTGGATGACCTAAGGTTTATCAATCCGTAGGAGGCGTAGGATGAAGATGGTCTCTCTCAAGCAACCCTGCAACCAAATAACAAAGAGTCTCTTGTGTCCCCAACACACCCAATACAATGGTAAATTGTATGGGTGCACTAGTTCGGCAAAGAGATGGTGATACAAGTGCAATATGGATGGTAGATAAAGGTATTTGTAATCTGAAATTATAAAAACAGCAAGGTAAGTAATGGTAAAAGTGAGTGTAAACGGTATTACAATGCGTTGAAACAAGGCCTAGGGTTCATACTTTCGCTAGTGCAAGTCCTCTCAACGATAATAACATAATTGGATCATATAACTATCCCTCAATATGCAACAAAGAGTCACTCCAAAGTCACTAATAGCGGAGAACAAACGAAGAGATTATGGTAGGGTACGAAACCACTTCAAAGTTATTCTTTCCAATCAACCTGTTGGGCTATACCTATAAGTGTCACAAACAACCCTAGAGTTCGTACTAGAATAACACCTTAAGACACAAATCAACCAAAACCCTAATGTCACCTAGATACTCCAATGTCACCTCAAGTATCCATGGGTATGATTATATGATATGCATCACACAATCTCAGATTCATCTATTCAACCAACACATAGAACCTCAAAGAGTGCCCCAAAGTTTCTACCGTAGAATCACGACGAAAACGTGTGCCAACCCCTATGCATAGGTTCATGGGCGGAACACGCAAGTTGATCACCAAAACATACATCAAGTGAATCATGTGATATCCCATTGTCACCACAGATACGCACAGCAAGACATACATCAAGTGTTCTCAAATCTTTAAAGACTCAATACGAGAAGATAACTTCAAAGGTGAAACTCAATCCATTACAAGAGAGTAGAGGGGGGAGAAAACATCATAGGATCCAAATATAATAGCAAAGCTCGCGATACATCAAGATCGTGCCACCTCAAGAACACGAGAGAGAGAGAGAGATCAAACACATAGCTACTGGTACATGCCCTTAGCCTCGAGGGAGAACTACTCCCTCCTCGTCATGGAGAGCACCGGGATGATCAAGATAGCCACCGGAGAGGGATTCCCCCTCCGGCAGGGTGCCGGAACGGGTCTAGATTGGTTTTCGGTGGCTACGGAGGCTTCTGGCGGCGGAACTCCCGATCTATTGTGCTCCTTGATCGTTTTAGGGTATATGGAGATATATAGGCGGAAGAAGTACATCAGGGGAGCCATGAGGGGCCCACGAGGGTGGAGGGCGCACCCAGGGGGTGGACGCGCCCCCTGCCTCATGGCTTCCTCGTTGCTTCCCTTACGTGGACTCCAAGTCTCCCGGGTTGCTTTCCTTCCAAAAATAAGTTCCGTGAAGTTTCAGGTCAATTGGACTCCGTTTGATTTTCCTTTTCTGTGATACTCTAAAACAAGGAAAAAAACAGAAACTGGCACTGGGCTCTAGGTTAATAGGTTAGTCCCAAAAATAGCATATAAATGCATATAAAACATCCAAGGTTGATAATATAATAGCATGGAACAATCAAAAATTATAGATACGTTGGAGACTTATCAGCATCCCCAAGCTTAATTCTTGCTCGTCCTCGAGTAGGTAAATGATAAAAACAGAATTTTTGATGTGGAATGCTACCTAACATATTCATAATGTATTTCTCTTTATTGTAGCAAGAATATTTCGATCCATAAGATTCAAGAGAAAAGTTCATATTGACATAAAAATAATAATACTTCAAGCATACTAACTAAGCAATTATGTCCTCTCAAAATAACATGGCCAAAGAAAGTTCATCCCTACAAAATCATATAGTTTAGTCATGCTCCATTTTCGTCACACAAGAATGCTTTCGTCATGCACAACCCCGATGACAAGCCAAGCAATTGTTTCATACTTTAGTAATCTCAAACTCATATACTTTCACGCAATACATGAGCGCGAGCCATGGATATAGCACTATGGGTGGAATAGAATATGATAATGGGGGTTATGTGGAGAAGACAAAAAAGGAGAAAGTCTCACATCAACGAGGCTAATCATGGGCTATGGAGATGCCCATCGATTGATGTTAATGCAAGGAGTAGGGATTGCCATGCAATGGATGCACTAGAGCTATAAATGTATGAAAGCTCAACAAAAGAAACTAAGTGGGTGTGCATCCAACTTGCTTGCTCACAAAGACCTAGGGCACTTGAGGAGGCCCATTGTTGGAATATACAAGCCAAGTTCTATAATGAAAATTTCCCACTAGTATATGAAAGTGATAAAACAAGAGACTCTCTATCATGAAGATTATGGTGCTACTTTGAAGCACAAGTGTGGCAAAGGATAGTAGCATTGTCCCTTCTCTCTTTTTCTCTCATTTTTTGGGCCTTCTCCTTTTTATGGCCTTTCTCTCTCCTTTTTTGGGGCCTTCTCCCTTTTTTATGGCCTTTCTCTTTTTTTATTCCTCACTTGGGACAATGCTCTAGAAAATGATGATCATCACACTTCTATTTATTTACAACTCAATGATTACAACTCGATACTAGAACAAAGTATGACTCTATATGAATGCCTCCGGCGGTGTACCGGGATATGCAATGAATCAAGAGTGACATGTATGAAAGAATTATGAACGGTGGCTTCGCCACAAATACTATGTCAACTACATGATCATGCTAAGTAATCTGACAATGATGAATGTGTCATGATAAATGGAATGGTGGAGAGTTGCATGGCAATATATCTCGGAATGGCTATGGAAATGCCATAATAGGTAGGTATGGTGGCTGTTTTGAGGAAGATATAAGGAGGTTTATGTGTGAAAGAGCGTGTCATATCACGGGGTTTGGATGCACCACCGAAGTTTGCACCAACTATCAATGTGAGAAAGGGCAATGCACGATACCTAAGAGGCTAGCAATGATGGAAGGGTGAGAGTGCGTATAATCCATGGACTCAATATTAGTCATAAAGAACTCACATACTTATTGCAAAAATCTACAAGTCATCAAAAACCTCGGCACTACACGCATGCTCCTAGGGGGATAGATTGGTAGGAAAAGACCATCGCTCGTCCCCGACCGCCACTCATAAGGAAGAGAAGCAAATAACACCTCATGTTTCAAATTTGTTACACAACGTTTACCATACGTGCATGCTACGGGACCTGCAAACTTCAACACAAGCACTTCTCAAATTCACAACTACTCAACTAGCACGACTTGGATATTATTACCTCCATATCTCAAAACAATCATCAAGTGTCAAACTTCTCTTAGTATTCAATGCACTCTATATGAAAGTTTTTATTATATCCCTCTTGGATGCCCATCATATTAGGACTAGTTTCATAACCAAAGCAAACTACCATGCTGTTCTAAAGGACTCTCAAAATAATATAAGTGAAGCATGATAGATCAATTATTTCTATAAAAATAAAACCACCACCGTGCTCTAAAAGATATAAGTGAAGCACTAGAGCAACGACAAACTACTCCGAAAGATATAAGTGAAGATCAATGAGTAGTCAATAATTATGCAACTATGTGAAGACTCTCTAACATTTAAGAATTTCAGATCTTGGTATTTTATTCAAACAGCAAGCAAAACTAAATAAAATGACATGACGCTCCAAGCAAAACACATATCATGTGGTGAATAAAAATATAGCTCCAAGTAAAGTTACCGATGAATGAAGAAGAAAGAGGGGATGCCTTCCGGGGCATCCCCAAGCTTAGGCTCTTGCCACTCCTTATTCCATAGTCCATTGAATCTTTACCCAAAACTTGAAAACTTCACAACACAAAACTTAACAGAAAACTTGTAAGCTCCGTTAGTATAAGAAAGCAAATCACCATCATAAGGTAATGTAATGAACTCATTCTAAATTCATATTGGTGTAATATCTACTGTATTCCAAGGTATCTATGGTTCATACCCTCCGATACTACTCATAGATTCATCAAAATAGGCAAACAACACATAGAAAACAGAATCTGTCAAAAACAGAACAGTCTGTAGTAATCTTTATCAAACGTATACTTCTTGAACTTATAAAATTATAAAATAAATTGCTGGACATGAGGAATTTATCTATTAATCATCTGCAAAAATAATTAACTAAATATCACTTTCCAAATAAAAATGGCGCAGTTCTCGTGAGTGCTAAAGTTCCTATTTTTTACAGCATGGTCAACAAGACTTTCCCCAAGTCTTCCCAACGGTTCTACTTGGCACAAACACTAATTAAAAGCATAAAACCACATCTAAACAGAGGCTATATGAATTATTTATTACTAAACAATAACAAAAAGCAATGAACAAAAATAAAATTGGGTTGCCTCCCAACAAGCGCTATCTTTAACGCCCCTAGCTAGGCATGATGATTTCAATGATGCTCACATAAAGGATAAGAATTGAAACATAAAGAGAGCATCATAAAGAATATGACTAGCACATTTAAGCCTAACCCACTTCCTATGCATAGGGATTTCGTGAGCAAACAACTTATGGGAACAAGAAACAACTTGCATAGGAAGGTAAAACAAGCATACCTTCAAAATTTTAAGCACATAGAGGGGAAACTTGATATTATTGCAATTCCTACAAGCAAATATTCCTCCCTCATAATAATTTTAAGTAGCATCATGAATGAATTCAACAATATAACCATCACCTAAAGCATTCTTTTCATGATCTACAAGCATAGAAATTTTACTACTCCACATAAGCAAAATTCTTCTCATTCGGGATAGTGGGAGAAAACTCAACAAAATAACTATCATGTGAGGCATAATCCAATTGAAAACTAAAATCATGATGACAAGTTTCATGGATATCATTATTCTTTATAGTATACAAGTCATCACAATAATCATCATAGACAACAACTTTGTTCTCATAATCAATTGGAACCTCTTCTGGAATAGTGGATTCATCACAAAATAAAGTCATGACCTCTTCAAATCCACTTTCATCAATATAATCATCATAAATAGGAGGCATGCTTTCATCATAATAAATTTGCTCATTAAAACTTGGGGGACAAAAAATATCATCTTCATCAAACATAGCTTCCCCAAGCTTGTGGCTTTGCATATCATTAGCATCATAGATATTCAAGGAATTCATACTAACAACATTGCAATCATGCTCATCATTCAAATATTTAGTGCCAAACATTTTAATGCATTCTTCTTCTAAAACTTTGGCACAATTTTCCTTCCCATCATACTCACGAAAGATATTAAAAAGATGAAGCGTATGAGGTAAACTCAATTCCATTTTTTATTGTTTTATTTTATAAACTAAACTAGTGATAAAACAAGAAACAAAAAGATTCGATTGCAAGATCTAAAGATATACCTTCAAGCACTCACCTCCCCGGCAACGGCGCTAGAAAAGAGCTTGATGTCTACTACACAACTTTCTTCTTGTAGACGTTGTTGGGCCTCCAGGTACAGAGGTTTGTAAGACAGTAGCAAATTTCCCTCAAGTGGATGACCTAAGGTTTATCAATCCGTAGGAGGCGTAGGATGAAGATGGTCTCTCTCAAGCAACCCTGCAACCAAATAACAAAGAGTCTCTTGTGTCCCCAACACACCCAATACAATGTTAAATTGTATAGGTGCACTAGTTTGGTGAAGAGATGGTGATACAAGTGCAATATGGATGGTAGATAAAGGTATTTGTAATCTGAAATTATAAAAACAGAAAGGTAACTAATGGTAAAAGTGAGAGTAAACGGTATTGTAATGCGTTGAAACAAGGCCTAGGGTTCATACTTTCACTAGTGCAAGTCCTCTCAACAATAATAACATAAATGGATCATATAACTATCCCTCAACATGCAACAAAGAGTCACTCCAAAGTCACTAATAGCGGAGAACAAACGAAGAGATTATGGTAGGGTACGAAACCACCTCAAAGTTATTCTTTCCAATCAATCCGTTGGGCTATTCCTATAAGTGTCACAAACAGCCCTAGAGTTCGTACTAGAATAACACCTTAAAACACAAATCAACCAAAACCCTAATGTCACCTAGATACTCCAATGACACCTCAAGCATCCGTGGGTATGATTATACGATATGCATCACACAATCTCAGATTCAGCTATTCAACCAACACATAGAACCTCAAAGAGTGCCCCAAAGTTTCTACCGGAGAATCACGACGAAAACGTGTGCCAACCCCTATGCATAGGTTCATGGGCGGAACCTGCAAGTTGATCACCAAAACATACATCAAGTGAATCACGTGATATCCCATTGTCACCACAGATACGCACGGCAAGACATACATCAAGTGTTCTCAAATCTTTAAAGACTCAATCCGAGAAGATAAATTCAAAGGGGAAACTCAATCCATTACAAGATAGTAGAGGGGGGAGAAAACATCATAGGATCCAAATATAATAGCAAAGCTCGCGATACATCAAGATCATGCCACGTCAAGAACACGAGAGAGAGATCAAACACATAGCTACTGGTACATACCCTCAGCCCCGAGGGAGAACTACTCCCTCCTCGTCATGGAGAGCACCGGGATGATGAAGACAGCCACCAGAGAGGGATTCCCCATCTGGCAGGGTGCCGAAACGGGTCTAGATTGGTTTTCGGTGGCTACGGAGGCTTCTGGCGGCTGAACTCTCGATCTATTGTGCTCCCTGATCATTTTAGGGTATATGGAGATACATAGGCGGAAGAAGTATGCCAGGGGAACCACGAGGGGCCCACGAGGGTGGAGGGCACGCCCAGGGGGTGGGCGCGCCCCCTGCCTCATGGCTTCCTCGTTGCTTCTACGTGGAGTCCAAGTCTCTCGGGTTGCTTTCCTTCCAAAAATAAGTTCCGTGAAGTTTCAGGTCAATTGGACTCCGTTTGATTTTCCTTTTCTGCGATACTCTAAAACAAGGAAAAATAGAAATTGGCACTGGGCTCTAGGTTAATAGGTTAGTCCCAAAAATAGCATTTAAATGCACACAAAACATCCAAGGATGATAATATAATAGCATGGAACAATCAAAAATTATAGATATGTTGGAGACGTATCAAGTAGGTATGGGTATATCTACTTGATGAAACACTAGTCTGAAACATTTGAAAAGTTGAAAGAATTTCATAATGAAGTGGAGAATCATCATAACAAGAAACTAAAAGTTTCTACAATCTAATCGCGGAGGCGAATATTTGAGTTACGAGTTTGGCCTTCATTTAAAACAACGTGGAATAGTTTCACAACTCACGCCCACCTGGAACACCACAGTGTAATGGTGTTTCTGAATGTCGTAACCGTACTTTATTAGCTATGGTGCCTTCTATGATGTCTCCTACCGATTTGCCACTATCGTTTTGGGGTTATGCATTAGAGATAGCCGCATTCACGTTAAACAGGGAACCATCTAAATCCGTTGAGACGACACCGTATGAACTATGGTTTGGTAAGAAACCTAAGTTGTCGTTCCTTAAAGTTTGGGCATGCAACGCTTATGTCAAAAGGCCTTCAGCCTGATGATGTCTACTACGCAACTTTATTCTTGTAGACACGTGTTGGGCCTCCAAGCGCTGAGTTTTATAGGACAGTAGCAATTTTCCCTGAAGTGGATGACCTAAGGTTTATCAATCCGTGAGAGGTGTAGGATGAAGATGGTCTCTCTCAAATGACCCTGCAACCAAATACAAGAAAACTCTTGTGTCCCCAACACACCCAATACAATGGCAAATTGTATAGGTGCACTAGCTCTGCGAAGAGATGGTGATAAAAGTGTAATATTGATGGTAGAAATATATTTTTATAATCTAAATAAATAAAAACAGCAAGGTAGGATATAGTAAACGGGCACAAAAACGGTATTGCGATGCTTGAAAATGAGGCCTAGGGTCCGTACTTCGCTAGTGCAATCTCCCAACAATAATGCTAATATAATTGGATCATATAACCACCCATCAAAGTGTGATGAAGAATCACTCCAAAGTTCCTATCTAGCGAAGAACATTAGAATAGATTGTTTGTAGGGTACGAAACCACCTCAAAGCTATTCTTTCCGTTCGATCTATTCAAGAGTTCGTACTAAAATAACATAAAGCTATTCTTTCTGTTCGATCTATCCTAGAGTTCATACTAAAATAACACCAAAGCAAATTCATATTCATAATACTCAATCCAACACAAAGAACTTCGAAGAGTGTCCCAAGATTTCTACCGGAGAAACAAAGACAAGAACATGCATCAACCCCTATGCATAGATTACCCCAATGTCACCTCGGGAATCTACGAGTTGAGTGCCAAAACATATATCAAGTGAATCAATACGATACCCCATTGTCACCACGAGTATTCAATTGCAAGACATATATCAAGTGTTCTCAAATCCATAAAAGTATTCTATCCAATAACAATGAAATCTCAAAGGGAAAAACTCAATTCATCACAACAAGATAGAGAGGGGAAAACACCATATGATCCAACTATATTAACAAAGCCCGTGATACATCAAGATCGTGACATCTCAAGAACACGAGAGAGAGAGAGAGAGAGATTAAACACGTAGCTACTGGTACAAACCCTCAGCCCCGAGGGTGGAATACTCCCTCCTCGTCATGGTGGCCGCCAGGATGATGAAGATGGCCACCGGAGATGATTCCCCCCTTCGGCAGGGTGCCGAAACGGGTATAGATTGGTTTTCGGTGGCTACAGAGCCTTGTGGCGGCGGAACTTTTGATCTAGGTTAACCCCAAGGGGTTTCATATTTGGGAAATTATAGTGCAAACAAGGGGTACGGGAGGCCCCGAGGTGTGCACAACCCACCTGGGTGCGCCAGGGGGGCCTGGCGCGCCCTAGTGGGTTGTGCCCCCCTCGGGGCACCCCCCAGGTGCTGCTCTGGCCCATCGGGAGTCTTATGGTCCATAAAAAAATCCACAAAAAGTTTTGCGGTGTTTGGACTCCGTTTGATATTGATTTTCTGCGATGTAAAAAACAAGCAAAAAACAGCAACTGGCACTGGCACTGGGTCAATAGGTTAGTCCCAAAAAATGATATAAAGTTGCTATAAAATGATTGTAAAACATCCAAGTATGATAATATAACAGCATGAATACTTCATAAATTATAGATACGTTGGAGACGTATCACCTGATAAGCTCGAACCCAAAGCGGAGAAGTGCGTCTTCATAGGATACCCGATAGAAACTATTGGGTATACCTTCGACCACAGATCCGAAGGAAAAATCATTGTTGCTAAGAATGGGTCCTTTCTAGAGAAGGAGTTTCTCTCGAAAGAAGTGAGTGGGCGGAAAAGTAGAACTTGATGAGGTAGTTGTACCCGCTCTTGAATTGGAAAGTAGCACATCACAGAAAACCCTTCCTGTGATGCCTACACCAACCAGAGAGGAAGCAAATGATGAGAATCATGAAACTTCTGATCAAGTTACTATTGGACCTCGTATGTCGACCAGAACACGCTCCGCACTAGAGTGGTATGGTAATTCTATCCCGGAAGGCATGTTGTTGGACAACGGCGAACCTACGAACTATGAAGAAGCTACAATGAGCCTAGATTCCGAAAAATGGCTTGAGGCCATGTAATCTGAGATACGATCCATGTATGAGAACAAAGTGTGGACTTTGGTGGATTTGCCTGATGATCAGCAAGCCATTGAGAATAAATGGAACTTCAAGAGGAAGATGGACTCTGATGGTAATATCACTGTCCACAAAGCTCGACTTGTCACAAAAGGTTTTTGACAAGTTCAAGGGGTTGACTATGTTGAGACTATCTCACACGTAGCGATGCTTGAAGTCTATCAGAATCATGTTAGCAATTGCTGTATTTTATGAAATCAGGCAAATGGACGTCAAAACTGCATTCCTTAACGGGTTTCTTAAAGAAGAATTGCATATGATGCAACCAGAAGGTTTTGTCGATCCTAAAGATGCTAACAAAGTGTGCAAGCTCCAATGATCCATCTATGGACTGTTGCAAGCATCTCGGAGTTGGAATATATGCTTTGATGAGGTTATCAAAGCATTTGGTTTTATACAGACTTACGGTGAAGCCTGTATTTACAAGAAAGTGAGTGGGAGCTCTATAGCATTTATGATATTTTATGTGAATAACATATTATTTGTTGGAAATGATATAGAATTTCTAGATAGCATAAAAGGATATTTGAATAAGAATTTTTTAATGAAAGACCTAGATGAAGCTGCTTACGTATTGGGCATCAATATCTATACAGATAGATCAAGACACTTGATAAGACTTCTAGTGAGTACATACCTTGACAAGATTTTGAAGGAGTTCAAAATGGATCAGTCAAAGAAGGAGTTCTTGCCTGTATTGTAAGGTGTGAAGTTGAGTAAGACTCAAAGCTCGACCACGGCAGAAGAAAGAGAAAGGACAAAGATCGTCCCCTTTGCCTTAGCCATAGGCTCTATACGATATGCCATGCTGTGGACCACACCTGATGTGTGCCTTGCCACGTGTTTGGCAAAGGGGGTACAAGAGTGATCCAGGAGTGTATCACTGGACAGCGATCGAAATTATCCTTAGTAACTAGAGGACTAAGGAAATGTTTCTCGATTATGGAGGTGATAAGGTGTTCGTCTTAAAACGGTTACGTCGATGCAAGCTTTGACACCGATCCGGATAACTCTAAGTAGCAAACCGGAAACGTATAATGGAGCAGTCATTTGGAATAGCTCCAAGCAAAGCGTGATAGCAGTATCAATAGTATGACATAAAGATTTGCGAAATACACATGGACCTGAATGTTGCAGACCCATTTGACTAAAACCTCTCCTGCAAGCAAAACATGATCAAACCCCAGAACTGATTGGGTGTTAATCACATGGAGATGTGAACTAGATTATTGACTTTAGTGCAAGTGGGAGACTGTTGGAAATATGCCCTAGAGGCAATACTAAATTGGTTATTATCATATTTCCCTATTCATGATAAACGTCTATTATCCATGCTAGAATTGTATTGATCGGAATCTCAGATACATGTGTGGATACATAGACAATATTGTTTCCCTAGTGAGCCTCTACTAGACTAGCTCATTGATCAAAAGATGGTTAAGGTTTCCTAACCATAGACATGTGTAGTATAGGCACGTCCTTGGTTGGACCCCAGCTCAGCCCTCTGCTAATCCATGACATCAGTTGTGGTGGGGGGCCCGAGCGGAAAGCAGGGGCAGCCACCCACTTGGCACTTCTGGGAGCTGTGATGTAAAACCACTCTCGTTGCCATAATCCGGACACCTCTGGAAAGGAACCCTTTGGCCATGGAGCTCCAGCGATCTTTCTTATTAATCCGCCTCCGCACGCTACGTGCTGCCCCTCGACCATCTTCGGCTTCATGTCAAAGGTCTTGAGCCACAGGCCGAAGTGAGGGGTAATGCGGAGGAAGGCCTCACACACTACAATAAATGTAGAAATGTGCAGAAAGGAGTCCGAGGCTAGATCGTGGAAGTCTAGCCCGTAATAGAACATCAAACCCCTTACGAAGGGATCCAGAGCGAGGCCTAGACCTCGGAGAAAGTGGGAGATGAACACGACGTCTTCATTGGGTTCAGGAGTAGGGACGACCTGCCCTCGGGCAGGCAGCCGATGCGAAACCTCGGCAGTCAGGTATCTGGCCTCCCTCAACTTCTTGATATCCTCTTCCGTAACGGAGGAGGGCATCCATCGCCCTTGAAGGCTGGATCCGGACATGATTGAAGATCCGGAGCACCTGACCTGCGCTTTGGGTGTTAGAACTCGAGGCGTGGGAAGGATTCGATTAAGCACGAGAGGGAAAAAAGTAAAAGCCTTGTCCCTTTATAAAGAGGGTGAATATCAAGCGTCCTCTCCATGGCCGTTTGGGACTTGCCTATAATCTAGGAGTCCCAGACACGGTTGGGTTACCCACGACCGTATTGATGAGAATCCCGCAATTAGGGAAACACGATCTCTGCTCTGACAAGACGTGTCAAGAAACCACCTCGCGTTATGTGTAGAGCTGGTTGTAGAAAAACGGTTCGAATAATCACCGAGCCACGGCATAATGCCATGTTGCCAAAACGTGTCGGCAGATTAGATTTGTGGAAATATTATTCTCTCTATGGTGGTATGTGGAACTTATTTTGCAGGGTCGGACACTATCCTTGTATTCAAATTCTTTCGAGATGTATTCGGAGGAGGAACCCGCCTTGCAATGCCAAAGACAATACTGCACGCCAGACTCATCGTCATTGAAGCCTGGTTCAGGGGCTACTGAGGGAGTCCTGGATTAGGGGGTCTCCAGACAAACAGACTATATCCTTTGGCCGGACTGTTGGACTATGAAGATACAAGATTGAAGACTTCGTCTCGTGTCCGGATGGGAATCTACTTGGCGTGGAAGGCAAGCTAGGCAATACGGATATGCATATCTCCTCCTTTGTAACCGACCTTGTGTAACCCTAGCCCTTTCCGGTGTCTATATAAACCGGAGGGTTTTAGTCTGTAGGACAACATACAATCATACCATAGGCTAGCTTCTAGGGTTTAGCCTCTCTGATCTCGTGGTAGATCTACTCTTGTACTACCCATATAATCAATATTAATCAAGCAGGACGTAGGGTTTTACCACCATCAAGAGGGCCCGAACCTGGGTAAAACATCGTGTCCCCTGCCTCCTGTTACCATCCGCCTAGACACACAGTTCAGGACCCCCTACCCGAGATCCGCCGGTTTTGACACCGACAAGGCTCTTGCTCAAAATGCTTAGTGATATGCTCCAAAGCCCTCAACTACTTTCTCACATCCACATTTGACCTAAACCAAAAGTCAAACTTGGCCCCACAGATTCTTTCTATCTGGCGCCACCGAGTTCAGATGTCATAGCCACTGCCACAAACCCTAGGAAAATCGGTCTCACCGATAGCGATCTCGGTCTCACCGAGATGGGATTGTAATCTCTCTGTTTCCCTTTGTAACATTTCGGTCCCACTGAGATGAGCGATCGGTCCCACCGAGATAGCAATGTAAACTCTCTATTTCCCTTTTGTAACACTTCGGTCTCACCAAAATGAGCGAATCGGTCCCACCGAGTTTACCTGACCAACTCTCTGGTTAGCTTATTACCAAAATCGGTCTCACCGAGTTTGTGTAATCGGTCTCACCTAGATTACGTTATGCCCTAACCCTAACCATATCAGTCCTACGGAGTTGCATGTCGGTCCCACCAAAACTCCTAACGGTCACTAGATTTGCTGAATCGGTCTGACCGAGTCTATCAATTCGGTGCCACCGAGATTGGCAAGTTGTGTGTAACGGTTAGATTTTGTGTGGAGGCTATATATACCCCTCCACCACCTCTTCATTCGGGGAGAGAGCCATCAAAACAAACCTACACTTCCAACTTACTTTCTCTGAGAGAGAACCACCTACACTTGTGTTGAGGCCAAGATATTCCATTCTTACCATATGAATCTTGATCTCTAGCCTTCCCCAAGTTGCTTTCCACTCAAATCTTCTTTCCACCAAATCCATATCATGTGAGAGAGAGTTGAGTGTTGGGGAGACTATATTTTGAAGCAGAAGAGCAAGGAGTTCATCATCAACACACCATTTGTTACTTCTTGGAGAGTGGTGTCTCCTAGATTGGCTAGGTGTCACTTGGGAGCCTCCGACAAGATTGTGGAGTTGAACCAAGGAGTTTGTAAGGGCAAGGAGATCGCCTACTTCGTGAAGATCTACCGCTAGTGAGGCAAGTCCTTCATGGGCGACGGCCATGGTGGGATAGACAAGGTTGCTTCTTCGTGGACCCTTCGTGGGTGGAGCCCTCCGTGGACTCGCGCAGCCGTTACCCTTCATGGGTTGAAGTCTCCATCAACGTGGATGTACGATAGCACCACCTATCGGAACCACAACAAAAACATCCGTGTCTCCAATTGCGTTTCAATCCTCCAAACCCTTCCCTTTACATTGTTGCAAGTTGCATGCTTTACTTCCCGCTGCTCATATACTCTTTGCATGCTTGCTTGAATTGCGTTAAGATTGCTTGACTTGTACAAAGTTGCTAAAATCTGCCAAGAACTAAAATTGGGAAAATGATAAGTTTTTATTTGGTCAAGTAGTCTAATCACCCCCCTCTAGACATACTTTCGATCCTACAGTTATTGACCGGAGAAGCGTCTCAGTCATGTCTACATCATTCTCGAACCCATAGGGTCCTCATGCTTAACTTCGTTGACGATATAGTATTATATGAGTAATGTATGTTGGTGACCAAATGTTGTTCGGTGTCCCGGATGAGATCAAGGACATGACGAGGAGCTCCGAATGGTCCAAAGGTAAAGATTGATATATAGGATGATAGTATTTGGTCTCCGGGAGGGTTCCGGGATACACTAGATAATTATCGGATCACCGGAAGGGGTTCCGGAAGGCCACGAGAAGTTGTTGGGCCAAGGGGTAAAGCCCATGAAGCTTTAGGTCGGTGCACAAAGAAGTTGTATGGAAGGGAGGGGCTAGATGCTAGGGTTCATGGCATGTACCCCTGGGATAGACGCCGGAGTCCGTGGCGTCTACGTAAACGCCGGGAACTATGGCGTTTAGCCCTCGAGTCCGAGAAGGACTCTTGCCTTGCGTGCCAAACTGACTTTGAGGAGGCTCTTTCTCCAAGAAATGATTCCAGGGCTCAACATATAAATAGAGGGGCATGGCTAGCACCCGGAACACATGAAGGTTCACCAAGCCGTGTGCCGGCAACCCCGTCCCCTCTAGTTTATCCTCCGTCTAGTTTCCGTTGTGCTTGGGGAAGCCATGCGGAGATTGTTCTTCACCACCACCATCGCCACGTCGTCGTACTACCAGAACTCATATACTACTTCACCCCTCTTGCTAGATCAAGAAGGCGAGGACGTCATCGAGATGAACGCGTACTAAACACGGAGGTGCCGTATGTTTGGTACTTGATCGGGACGGATCGTGAAGGTGTATGACTACATCAACCGCGTTAATAAACGCTTCCGCTTAGCGATCTTCAAGGGCATGAAGATGCTCTTCCCTTCTTGTACCTATGCATCTCCATGGATAGATCTTGCATATGCGTAGAATTTTTTTTGTTTTCCATGCAATGTTCCCCAACAAAAATCTATTCTCTCATTCCCTCCAGCAATAAACCTGCATCTATCATCTCTAAGCACTGCTCCCATTGTGCCCCTAAGAAGGCCGTGATCAAAGGAAGCATCAATGTTGAGTTTAACAAAACCTCTTGGAGGGCAAGACCAACTCTCCTTATTCATAGACGCCTTGGGGGATAATGCATTGACAAAATTTCTGGTAAGGGCAAGGATTCCCATTGAAATCTGCGTTACATTTTGTATATTCTCATTGTGAACCAACTTCCGTCTTTCCCACCATAGGTACCATGCTGAGATAGCAATCATCTCACGCACATTGTGGCAACCCAATATCTACAAATCTTTATCTAGTAAGAGTAGTAGGTACTCCAGCACCGCCTCTCCTGCACGATCAATCTCGCAAGCTTTTTCAATGATATCATCCAGTCCTAGTCTTTTCCAAACCTCCTTTGCTTTACTACACCAGAACAACATATGTTTTGTTTCCCCTAAGCCCTCAGAGCAAATTGGGCAGATGGGTGAAACCTTCATATGTCTATTAGCTAGTGTAACCCTGCACGGGATAGTACCATGTAGCGTACGCCATAAGAAATTTTAACTTTTGCCGGACATGCTAATTTCCATATCTTACTCCAAATAGGATTAACTATGGTTCACCCCATCCCATTACAGTGTTTCAATTTGCTTCCATACTGGTGATTCCACTCCATAGAGTAGGCTGACCTAACTGAGAATATTCCATTTTTCGTATGATTCCAGGCAATGAAGTCTTGCATATCATATTGTGGTAGGGAAATTGAGAGAATCCTTTGTACATCGATTGGCCACATAGTTTGCCTAATCAAGTCTTCATCCCAAGTATTATAGATAGGATCAATAAGATCACCTACCTTAGTTAACATGTTACGTCCCTTAGGCGTTACAATTTTCCTAGTGGTATAGTTTGGGATCCATGCATCTTCCCAAATATTAATGTTATGTTCGTTCCTCACTCATCAAATATAACCACATTTCAGAGTATTTATGCCTTCCATGGTGCTTTGCCATGTAAAGGAAGAACCTTTCTTGAGCTTAGCACTTAACAGATCGCCATGGGGGTAATATTTTGCCCTTAGGATAGAAGCACACAAAGAATTAGGATTATGCAGAAGACGCCATGCTTGTTTGTCTATCAATGCCAAATTGAAATAGTGAATATCACGAAATCCCATCCCTCCTTGATATTTTGGTACACATAATTTCCACCAGGCCATCAAGTGCATCCTCCTCTGATTCTCCTCATCTCCCCATCAGAAATGCGCTATCACGTCGATGATTCCTTTGCAAAAAAATTGGGAATTTTAAAGACCAACATTGCATAGGTGGGTATGGCTTGGATCACAGCCTTGATCAGGATTTCCTTTCCCCCGATAGATAGTAATTTTTCCATCCATCCACTAATTCTTTTGACAATACGTTCAATTAAAAATTGCAAATAGTATGTTTTATCTATCCCAACATTTGCTGGCAAACCCACTTATTTATCACTAAGGGCCTCCATCATTATATTCAGTGTTGTGCAAAGTTGTGCTCTAATCTCCACCTTCGTGTTAGGACTGAAAAAATACTGGATTTTTCAACGCTAACTAGTTGTCCCGATGCCTCACAATTGTAGCGACCAGACCTCAAACGGTCCAATCTCTGTGCTCCGGTGTCATCTCTGGATCAGTAATGCTGACACCACACAGTACTTGAAGGATTTATAACAGAGTAGCAATCACACACTTATTACATCGAGTGTCTCAAAAGAGAACTTATTACAATAAATATGGCTTAAGGCCATCTAATAACGATAACAACGGAAGGCTTGGAAGATAAGTGAGTCCATCAACTCCAACGGCATCACTGAGTATAGAACCACGACCTAAAGGCACCTTACTCGTCGTCTGAAAAGTCTGCAACATAAACGTTGCAGCCCGAAACGGGTCAGCACATGGAATATGCTGGCAAGGTAACACATAGAGAACAATGAAGGAATAAGGCTATACTACATGCATATTTGGCTGGTGAAAAGCTCGATGGTTACAGTTTTGCGTAAAGCCAATTTTCCCTACTACAAAGGAATACATTTTATTTAACTATCATGGTGGTTGTTAAACATTGAGAGTGTAGACACCCTCTCAATCCCAATTAAACATCATCATTAAAACCCAACAAAATTAATTAGAGTAACATGATGAGATTCACATGATAATCCAAGAACTAGATACTCAAGTTGTCCATAACCGGGGACACGGCTAACCATGATTAGTTTATACACTCTGTAGAGGTTTGCGCACTTTTCCCCACAAGACTCGATCTCCTTCGTTGGGATTCTCGCACTACATGGTGTTTGAGAAACGGATGACCGAGACATAGTCTTTCAGAAGCACTAGCACCATACGATCGGGTAGATCGTTACACCTACTTTCCGTTACATCTTCTAGTCTACCATTGTAAAAGTTCGCACACCTTAGTCAACTATGCTAGAGCCCATAGTAGCTTGTGGCTGCACACGAAAGTTTTTAGTATGAATAATCTCATGATCCCTTTGAGCCTGGGTGGCGGTCCAAAAGAAAAACAGGCAATCGCTGGAATACCCAGGTGCCTCAATCCACCCGGATGTGTATTTAAGTTGCCACCTTAGATAAACCATTAATTTAACAAACTCACATTTGTCATGGATACACTCACCCAATCCACGTCTACTAGCATAGCATGGCATAATAAGCAAACGTAGAAGTAACTCCCAGAGGTTTGATAATAACAGGTAATAGGTACTACCTCATCTACTTCCCAAACCCACAATTTAATTAAATCCTAATCATGCAATGTGTGAGGGTTGATCTAATGCAATAAAAACTGGGTAATAGGAAGTATGATCAAAGTGTTACTTGCCTTGCTGATGATCCGCAAAACCTAGCGATTCAAAGTAGCAAGCGGCGCACTCCGGGTACTCTATCGCAAACAAACAAGCCTACAATAAGTACTCAACTAATGCATAGGTAAAACTCAAATAAGAGATCTAACTAGAAAGTTCAACTTAAGAACTCCGGTTGGCAAAAAGAATCAAATCGAACGAAGCAACAAAAGACAAACGACAAAAGAAACAAGCTTCATTTACTAATCTGGATCTAGGTCAAATTTTACAGAGGCAAAAACTTGTTTCAGTTGGTTAAACGGAAAGAGGGTTTCGAGACGAAACTCCAGGCGCTTGAATCACATTATTCCGATAAACGAGCAAAAAGTTATACTAGAACGAAAATCGGATCAGAAATCGCGATCAGAAAAATCGCGGAATAAATCCGAGAAAAAGAAAAACAACGAAAAGATTAACGAACGAACGTTCGTTATCTGGATCTAAATGATGAACGCGTTCGTTAAAATGAACGAACGAGCGAATGCTCGCTAATTAAACTAAACCGAAAAAAACTGATCTATCTAAAAAACGGATCTAAAAAAACCGAACGAAACCCGGCGAAAACCAAAAGTTTTCTAAAAAAACGGCGGCGGCGAGATCGACCTCGTTGGCGGCGGCGGAGCTCCGGCGGTGGCG
>NC_041380.1:266930356-266958436 GCF_002162155.2 Triticum dicoccoides
GGCGGCGGCGAGCGGCGGGGCGGCGGCGGCTGGGGCGGCGGCGGCTTTGGGCTGGTCGGGCCCCGGGGTCGTGTTATATAAAGGCCCTGGCCAGGGAGTCCTGGCCGAAACCGGCCTGTAGTCGGTTCGCTCCTTTTTTAAAATTATTACGCGCAGAAAAACAAACAAAAGGAATACTAAACGGACTTCAAAAATCCCGAAATAAAATTTCCCCGACTTCTAAAATCAAGCCGCACAGGATGAACATTCATTTGGGGCCTAAATGCAATTTTGAAAAACACGCATGTTTCCTAAATTCAATAAAATAACAAATAAAACAAAATAAAATCTTATTTGATTTTATCATTTAAATCCTCAATATTTCTTTATTTTGGGAAAGTAATAAAATTCCCTCTCTCATATTTTGATAATAGAAATAATTGAAGATAAAAATAAATAAAATCAAATGATCCTATTTTCAAAATTTGAGAAAACTCAAATATGAAAATAACAAAATCCCCAACTCTCTCCGGGGGTCCTTGAGGTGCGTAGAATTTCTAGGATCAACCCCAAAATGCAAATAAAATATGACATGCAAAGATGATCTATTGTATAACATTCCAAATTGAAAATTTGGGATGTTACAAACCTACCCCCCTTAAGATGAATCTCGCCCTCGAGATTCGGGTTGGCTAGAAAATAAGTGAGGGTGGTCCTTCAGCAATTCTTCCTCTCGTTCCCAGGTGGCTTCATCCTCCGTGTGGTGGCTCCACCAAACTTTGCGAAACTTGATAACCTTGATGCGGGTGACTCGGCTGGCATACTCAAGAATCTTAACTGGTTTCTCCTCGTAGGTCAAATCACTGTCCAACTGAATTGCTTCCAGCGGCACTGTATCTCTCAGCGGTATATCAACCATCTCCCCGTGGCACTTCTTCAACTGTGAAACGTGGAACACGTCGTGAACTCCTGGCAATCCTTCGGGCAATTCCGACTTATAAGCTACTTCTTCCATACGCTCCAAAACCTTGTATGGTCCTACAAAACGTGGCGCTAACTTTCCCTTAACTCCAAAGCGCTTAACTCCCTGAAGTGGAGATACTCGAAGATAAACTCGGTCTCCGACTTCGTAAACTGTCTCCTTGCGTTTAGGATCTATGTAGCTCTTCTGCCTAGACTGGGCTACCTTGAGCCTATCGCGAATCAATTTCACTTTCTGTTCCGACTCCTTAATCAAATCTGGTCCAAACAATTGCCGGTCTCCAACTTCATCCCACGACAATGGTCCTGCACCTCCTTCCATACAAGGCTTCGAAAGGGGCCATCTTCAAACTGGATTGATAACTGTTGTTATAAGAGAACTCTGCGTATGGCAAATTGTCGTCCCAACTAGATCCATAATCTAGCGCACAAGCTCTCAGCATATCCTCCAAAATCTGATTGACTCTCTCGGTTTGTCCATCTGTCTGCGGATGGAAAGCTGTACTGAACTCTAGCCTGTTACCCAAAGTTTCATGTAACTGATTCCAGAACTTTGAGGTAAACTGGGTTCCTCTATCTGATACAATGCTCCGTGGAACTCCATGCAGACATACGATTCTAGTCATGTATATTTTTGCCAACTTGGCACTAGTAGGTAGTCTTCACTGGAATGAAATGAGCTACCTTTGTCAAACGATCGACTACAACCCATATCGAGTCATAGCCTGAATGAGTTCTGGGTAATCCTGTAATAAAATCTATGCCTAACTTATCCCACTTCCATTCGGGTATCGGCAATGGCTGTAGCAATCCTGCTGGCTTCTGATGCTCTGCCTTTACTCTCTGACATACATCACAAACTTCTACATACTCCGCAATATCCTTCTTCATTCCGGTCCACCAAAAAGTATCCTTCAAATCCAAATACATCTTGGTATTTCCTGGGTGAATCAAATATGGTGAATCATGGACCTCTTGCAGAATCAACTTCCTGATCTTCGAATCATTAGGCACATAAACACGGTCTTCAAACCATAAAGTATCGTGCTCATCCTCATGAAATCCTTTAGCTTTTCCTTTGCTCATTTTCTCCTTAATAGAAGCAATATCCTTGACAGCCCTTTGAGCTTCTCTGATCTTATCCATCAAAGTAGACTGAATCTCCAATGCTGCTACATAGCCTCTCGGGGCTATCTCCAAACATAGCTCACGAAGATTTTCGGCTAACTCCCTTGGTAAATCTCCCGTCATTAGGGTGTTGACATGACTTTTACGGCTCAGCGCGTCGGCTGCTACGTTAGCCTTTCCGGGGTGATAATGCAATCTCATATCATAATCCTTGATGAGCTCCAACCATCTCCTTTGCCTGAGATTCATCTCCTTCTGCGTGAAAATATACTTCAAACTCTTGTGACCCGTGTACACCTCACAATGATTTCCAATGAGAAAGTGTCTCCAAGTCTTCAATGCATGCACTACGGCTGCTAACTCCAAATCATGCGTGGCATAATTTAACTCATGAGGCTTAAGCTGTCGTGAGGCATATGAAACAACTCTTCCTTCCTGCATAAGCATTGCTCCGAGTCCTCGATGTGAAGCGTCGAAATACACCTCATAATCCTTGTTCTGATCTGGCAAAATCAACACTGGTGATGTAACCAAACGTTTCTTCAACTCCTGGAAACTGGCCTCACATTCCTCGGTCCATATGAACTTGTTATCCTTCTTCAACAACTCCGTCATAGGCTTCGCAATCTTCGAGAAATTTTCAATGAATCTCCGGTACTATCCTGCAAGTCCAAGAAAACTCCGGATCTCTCCAACTATTGATGGCGCTTCCCAATTTGTCACAGTGTCAACCTTGGTGGGATCTAATGCTATACCTTCTCCGGATATAACGTGTCCGAGAAATCCAACTTCCTTCAACCAAAATTCACATTTGCTAAACTTGGCATATAACCGATGTTCTCTGAGTTTACCAAGTACCAAACGCAAATGCTCCTTATGCTCCTCTTCATTTTTCGAGTAAACCAGGATATCATCAATGAACACTACGACGAACTTATCCAAAAACTCCATAAATACTTTGTTCATCATGTTCATAAAATATGCAGGTGCGTTAGTGAGACCAAATGACATAACGGTATACTCGTACAACCCATACCTGGTGGTAAAAGCCGTCTTAGGTATATCCTGTTCTCGAATCTTCAACTGATGGTATCCTGATCGCAGATCGATCTTGGAAAATACCTTAGCTCCTTGCAATCGATCAAACAGATCATTGATCATCGGTAGTGGGTACTTGTTCTTGATGGTTACTTCATTCAATCCTCGATAATCAACAACCATCCTTAACGATCAATCCTTCTTCTCCACTAGAAGTACTGGCGATCCCCAAGGCAAAGAACTTGGGAGGATATATCCTTTATCCAGTAACTCCTTAATCTGCTTCTTAATCTCTTCCAAATCCTTTGCGGGCATCCTATATGGTCTCTTAGATATTGGCCCTGTGCCTGGCAAAAGCTCAATCAAAAACTCAATATCTCTATCCGGTGGCATGCCTGGCAACTCCTCTGGAAATACATCAGGGAAATCCTTCACTACTGGTACTTCCTCCTGCACAACTCCTGTTAACAAATTTACTTGAGTCCTTTTAGGCACATGCCGGGATACATACTTGATCCTTCTCCCTTCTGGGGTGGTAAGAAAAATTGACTTACTGGCGCAATCGATGTTCCCTCCATACATCGATAGCCAATCCATACCCAGAATTACATCCAAACCTTGTGATTCCAAAATGATTAAATCCGAGGGAAACACATGCCTAGCTATACTCAATGGCAATTGAAAACATCCCTTACTAGCCATATACTCCGCTCCTGGTGAGCTTACTAACATGGGTGTTCTAAGAACCTTAGTGGGCAGGTTATACTTATCCACAAATCCTCTTGATATGTATGAATGCGATGCACCAGTATCGAAAAGAACGATTGCAGTAAATGACTTAACCAAAAACTTATCGATTACTGCATCCGGCTGCTCTTCAACCTTCTCCACGTTAACGTGGTTCACCTGTCCCCTATTGAAAGGGTTCGGCTTCTTTCGAGAGCTTCCATTGCCATTTCCATTCTGAGATTCAGGACATTCATTGGCATAATGTCCAGTCTTCTGGCACTTAAAGCAAGTGACTTGGCTCAGGTCTCTTTTGGCTGGGGTTGATGGGTTAGTACGATTCTGGCCGTTGCTTCCCCCATTTCCATTACCATTCTTGGGGCCATTATGATTGTGCGATCTACCTTCTCCATGGGTATGCTGAAAATGTCCTCCCGGTCTAGGGGTAAAACGTGGCTTCTGCTGAGCTCCTGAATTGTACTTCCCTTGTCCATAATTCCTCTTGCGATTCTCAATCTGCTGCTGCTTCCCTTCAATCATAAGAGCACGATCTACCAACTCCTGGTAGTTGTTGAAGGTTGCTACCATCAACCACATGCTCAAATCATCATTCAGTCCTTCCAGAAACTTTTCCTGCTTAGCTGCATCCGTAGCAATGTCATCTGGGGCATAACGTGCTAGCTTACTAAAGTCCTCCACATAATGGCCAACTGTCCGTCCTCCTTGGCGCAAGTTGCGAAACTCACGCTTCTTCATGGCCATAGCTCCTACTGAAACATGGGCATTACGGAAAGCCTGCTGGAACTGGTCCCATGTGACAGTGTCGATAGGGAAAGTGGCTGTGAAATTCTCCCACCATGAGGATGCGGGTCCGTCAAGCTGATGTGTGGCAAACTTCACCTTTTCCGCATCTATGCATCCTGCCGTGGTCAACTCCCTAGCTGTCTTGCGGAGCCAATCATCTGCTACTATAGGCTTGGTGCTACTAGAAAACACCAGCGGATTCAGCCTAAGAAAACGGGCTAAGTGATCAACAGGTGGTGGTGGTGGTGGGTTGTTGTTGTTGTTCCCCTGATTCTGATTCTAGACTAGCAACTGCATCAACGTGTTCTGCTGCTGGGTCACGTCTCGGAGGCATCTGAGGCATCTGAGGGTTTAGAAAAGATGAGATTTAAGAATAGAGAGGGGTCTAGAGAGAAAACACTACCCATATGCACATGAGGCAAAAGCAAACCATTCACTTCATTCAATCAAACAAGGGCATACAATCGATCTAACTATCGCAAAAGTGCTCGGACTACTATATTTACATGGTGGACTTCTGCTACTGTTGGGATGGTCTACTAGAAATATTCTTTGGTTGCAGACTCCATGATATCTGCTCCTGCTTCATCAACATAGTCATCATCGCTATCATCTGGATCTAAGTCGGTGTCGTCGATGATGATGTAGTCTTCCGGGCGAATCTCCTTGGGTTCTTCGTCTTCTTCTACTGGTGTAGGGCCTCCCATAAATATTCTGATCTTCTTGATTAGATCGTCATTCTTCTCCACTAATACTTCGATTTCCTCTTCATAATCTTCACGTGTAGCCTTGACTTCTTCCTCCAGTTCCTTGATTCTTGTCCTCGCCTTCTTCAAATCTATCATGTCGGTGCACATCTGGTTCTCCTAACATCAAATGTGCTGGTTTAACTCCTGGATAAAAGCTGCAATTGATCTATCCTTCCTGGTGCTGATCATCTCCCAGTGCTCATCTCGGTGCCCACAAATCTGGTAGATAGTATCCTTGATATCATTGCGGTAAACTTCTCCAATACGTCCCATGGCGATGTGAGCTGCCATGCTCTTTCCTAGACTCCAGGTTGGTGCATCAAAGGAAAACTCTATGGGTTTGGTGACTGGCATGAACGTCCTTCCTGGAACTTGAACTTGAATCATCCAGCGCTCCTCTTCAGGTAAAGTGGCGTTGTAGGTTCCAGTGAAGCTTGGTACTCCTATGTTCAGATATCTAGTGACTTCCTTCAAGTGACGTCCAAAGGGTGTATCTTCATCCGGTTGCTTGAACTTGTTTCTTACATCCGCAATCCTAAAAGAGTAGAAAAGATGAGGAGTCAGAATGAGAAGAGTGAGTAGTGATCTAGGGATTTAGCTTAGTGGTCGTGTCCTACAGTCAGCGTGTGCTCTGATACTATCTTGTAGCGACCAGACCTCAAACGGTCCAATCTCTGTGCTCCGGTGTCATCCCTGGATCAGTAATGCTGACACCACACAGTACTTGAAGGATTTATAACAGAGCATCAATCACACACTTATTACATCGAGTGTCTCAAAAGAGAACTTATTACAATAAATATGGCTTAAGGCCATCTAATAACAATAACAGCGGAAGGCTTGGAAGATAAGTGAGTCCATCAACTCCAACGGCATCACTGAGTATAGAACCACGACCTAAAGGCACCTTACTCGTCGTCTGAAAAGTCTGCAACATGAACGTTGCAGCCCAAAACGAGTCAGCACATGGAATATGCTGGCAAGGTAACACATAGAGAACAATGAAGGAATAAGGCTATACTACATGCATATTTGGCTGGTGGAAAGCTCTATGGTTACAGTTTTGCGTAAAACCAATTTTTCCCTACTGCAAAGGAATACATTTTATTTAACTATCATGGTGGTTGTTAAACATTGAGAGTGTAGACACCCTCTCAATCCCAATTAAACATCATCATTAAAACCCAACAAAATTAATTAGAGTAACATGATGAGATTCACATGATAATCCAAGAATTAGATACTCAAGTTGTCCATAACCGGGGACACGGCTAACCATGATTAGTTTATACACTCTGTAGAGGTTTGCACACTTTTCCCCACAAGACTCGATCTCCTCCGTTGGGATTCTCACACTACATGGTGTTTGAGAAACGGATGACCGAGACATAGTCTTTCAGAAGCACTAGCACCATACGATCGGGTAGATCGTTACACCTACTTTCCCCTACATCTTCTAGTCTACCACTGTAAAAGTTCGCACACCTTAGTCAACTATGCTAGAGCCCATAGTAGCTTGTGGATGCACACGAAAGTTTCTAGTATGAATAATCTCATGATCCCTTTGAGCCTGAGTGGCGGTCCAAAAGAAAAACAGGCAATCGCTGGAATACCCAGGTGCCTCAATCCACCCAGATGTGTATTTAAGTTGCCACCTTAGATAAACCATTAATTTAACAAACTCACATTTGTCATGGATACACTCACCCAATCCACGTCTACTAGCATAGCATGGCATAATAAGCAAACGTAGAAGTAACTCCCAGAGGTTTGATAATAACAGGTAATAGGTACTACCTCGTCTACTTCCCAAACCCACAATTTAATTAGATCCTAATCATGCAATGTGTGAGGGTTGATCTAATGCAATAAAAACTGGGTAATAGGAAGTATGATCAAAGTGCTACTTGCCTTGATGATGATCCGCAAAACCTAGCGATTCGAAGTAGCAAGCGGCGCACTCCGAGTACTCTATCGCAAACAAACAAGCATACAATAAGTACTCAACTAATGCACAGGTAAAACCCAAATAAGAGATCTAACTAGAAAGTTCAACTTAAGAACTCCAGTTGGCAAAAAGAATCAAATCGAACAAAGCAACGAAAGACAAACGGCGAAAGAAACAAGCTTCATTTACTAATCTGGATCTAGGTCAAATTTTACAGAGGCAAAAACTTGTTTCAGTTGGTTAAACGGAAAGAGGGTTTTGAGACGAAACTCCAGGCGCTTGAATCGCCTGATTCCGATAAACGAGCGAAAAGTTATACTAGAACGAAAATCGGATCAGAAATCGTGATCAGAAAAATCGCGGAATAAATCCGAGAAAAAGAAAAACGATGAACAGATTAACGAACGAACATTCGTTATCTGGATCTAAACGATGAACGTGTTTGTTAAAATGAACGAATGAGCGAACGCTCGCTAATTAAACTAAACCGGAAAAAAACCGATCTATCTAAAAAACGGATCTAAAGAAACCGAACGAAACCCGGCGAAAACCAACGGTTTTCTAAAAAAAAGGCGGCGGCGAGATCGACCTCGGTGGCGGCAGGGGGCGGGGCGGCAACGACGGGCGGCGCGCGGCAGCGGCGGCGGCGGCAGCTGGGGTGGCGGGCGGCTTGGGGCTAGGGTTTGGGGGCGGCGGCGGCTCCTTTTTTTTAAATTATTACGCGCAGAAAAACAAACAAAAGGAATACTAAACGGACTCCAAAAATCCCGAAATAAATTTCCCCGGCTTCTAAAATCAAGCCGCATAGGATGAACATTTATTTGGCGCCTAAATGCAATTTTGAAAAACGCGCATTTTTCCTAAATTCAATAAAATAGCAAATAAGACCAAAATAAAATCTTATTTGATTTTATCATTTAAATCCTCAATATTTCTTTATTTTGGGAAAGTCATTTTATCCCCTCTCTCATATTTTGATAATAGAAATAATTTAAGATAAAAATAAATAAAATCAAATGATTCTATTTTCAAAATTTGAGAAAACTCAAATATGAAAATAACGAAATCCCCAACTCTCTCCGAGGGTCCTCGAGTTGCGTAGAATTTCTAGGATCAACCCCAAAATGCCAATAAAATATGATATGCAAAGATGATCTATTGTATAACATTCCAAATTGAAAATTTGGGATGTTACAACAATATAGATCAAGTGCAGCTTTCAGAGCTTCTGCCCTTTGTTTGTTAGCTTTCATAAGAATTAAGGAATCATCCGCAAAGAGAAGATTAGTTATCGATGGGGCGTCTCTACAAACTCTTACAATGTCAAATTCTGACTTAGTATGAAGAAAATTGCGACCATTTTACTAGAGAGTCCAGAACGCAAGACCATGCTTTATATGAGCAAACCTGCTCGTACCAGGCCTGGACAAGCCTCAAAGTTGCATTTCCAGGCGTGATTCTTCGCGGATTTTGTCCATGTTTCTTCCTACTACTTCATTGGCCATAAAAGGATGTTTCAGGAAAAGGTTGGGCTCACCTAGAGGCTAGAGTCCTTGGATCAAAGGAGAGGTGCTACATCAATGGAGGAGGTTTTGGGAGAGCTCTTGTATATACAACTCCAACCCTAGACGCCACCATCATTTAATTCGACAACCATCTATTATCCATTTCTCCACATCCAGCCACCGTCCATATCAAAAAGCACTTGGAGGTTGTGCCAAGCATGCATGTCCATCGTTGCAATCTTGGAGGAAGACCAGAAGGGAGTCGCCGTCGAAAGAGCACAGCCGTGGTGCGCGGTCATGTGCCACCGCATCATTTTCACCAACACCCCTTCTCCTTCCCTCATCACGGTCTCCGTGATGGGTTGTAACAACTCTTGAACCCCCTTTGTATGTGATGTTATTTGAGTAATTATTGGCTATGGGTCAGCCAATGCATCATCTATTTATGTGTGCCTTCTCCGTGTTGATTATTTACCTTTGTGGTAACTTAGTGATTGGACGTCCGATCCATCGATGTAGTTGAAAACGTTCAACTCCCTAGGCCACACGTGAAGTTGATAGATAGTTGCGCAAACCGAGAGACCTCCACGTGACAAGCATCAATATCCTGAAGGAACACAATTATTCTAGAGATCACGATTGTTCATATAACTTATTGCCTTCGTTCCGGTCCTTGTGGTCATGATGTCTTTCTGTTATCCACCATTGGTATGGGATGAGAACAAGGATAATTGAGTTGTCTCAAAATGGTGCGGCTTGAGAGACAATTTATGTGAGATATCGCCACCATCGGTCAATCACCATATCCTATAATGCAAGGAATAGACTTAGCAGTATGTGCTAATGGTCGAAAATCTTAACCCCAATCAGCGCCAAAGCCAAAGGAGGCGTACCAAAACGCCAGTGTTCTCATCTAAAGCATCACATATTTCTCCGTCGTCTATTTTCTCATTTTACTTTAGTATCTTTTTTTCATTTGTTATAGTACCTTATTTTAATTCTCTCTTTTGAGATTTCCGCGTGAACTATTTTCAAACTCCTGTTTGGGCGTAAGCATAGTTCGGTAAGTCACGACACAACTGCGCGGATAGTAGTGACTACCTTTTCACTCTCTGCGGGGTCGACAAACCTTACTTGTCACAAAATTGCTACATTGATGCACTTGCAGGACATCAACGGCTGGTCTGATTCTCCCGTCGATGGACAGTGGCCCTGCATTGATATTAGATAGTGGTCATGGTGGGGCAACATAGGGGGTGTCCAGAGTGGGAAGGTTGGCATGATGGATGGTAGGCTCCGATGTGGTCGTCCCTCCCATCACCGACGCAGATGGAGTTGGTCGTGGCTTTGACCCCCTCCTACTCATCCCTCTTTCCCTGAGATGGTACTTCCTGGTCTTAGATCTAACATTGTTTGAGGTAGAGCAGTCGCTGGCGACTCCACCAGTGGCTGGGGTGCCGGTTCCTTGGTTGGTCTCAGGGTTGCCTGGATGTAGGGTGGCTACCCTGTCGTGGGGGACGTGGTGTTCGTGGGCGAAGCACGCTGCTTGGGTGTGGGCTGGCGGACATGGTCCTTGGTGTGCTATGTGGTGTCGTGGTGGTGCAAGAAGCACTATGGTGTCTAGCCACACCTCGATTGATGAAGGCATGTGTGCGTAGGGATGATTATCTTGTCTGGAACCTACCAGCCGCCAACCACGATCCACAGTCTTTCGGATGCCACCGACATTTGCATCCGCTTTGTCCGCCAACCACGATCAACCGTCTTTCAGATGCCACCGACATAAAACACTATCTGCATCTGCTCCGGATGCTCCGAAGGGGAGATTTATTTATTGTTTGGTTGAAAACGATTGCCTCATGAGTCCATGCTAGTGCTCTCTCGCTCCGGCGCTCCCCTCTCGCTCAGGCGCTCCCCCTTCCCTGCCGGCAGCCACTCCGACCCCAGCGTCCACCCTCTCCCTTCTCCCCCGGGTGCTCAAATCTCCATGGCGTCCGATGGAGGCAGCCCCTCCTCGGTGTCCTCCAGGATGCAGCCCATCGTCTCAGGGCTGGGGCTCTCGGAGTCGTCGGGCTCCGCTGGATCCTCGGCGCGGGTCCGTGAGGCCACACACGATGCTGCACCTATGCCGGTGGCGGGCTCAGTGGTGCCCTGGCGCAGACCCGGCCCTTCCTACAAGGCCATGTGGTGCAGGCGCAAGGCGCTGTAGAAGTAGGCCAGGGCAGGCATATCTGGGCCTCGCTCGCGCTCGCTGTCGTCTTCCCCAGTGAGGTGGGAGGTTCCGGCGGATCTCTTTGGCCTGTGCTTCAAGTGTTTCCGGGAGGGCCACCGGAGGGAAGACTGCACCTTCAAGCCTCTGTGCATTCGTTATGGGCTCGAGGGCCACATATCGATGGAGTGCAAGCAGCTGCGCAGCCCCCGTTCGGAGGAAGAGCTCCGACGTGATGCCATGGCCAAGGTGGCGCGCTCCTCTCAATAGCTGCTGCCTGCTCGGCCTGCGAACAGGCTGTCGCCGGCCGCTCGGCAGGCCTCTCCGGCGGAGAGGCCCTCGCCAGCGCCGGCCTACACCGCACCTGTGGGGCTCAGCCAGGCACTGCCAGCCACTGTACGAGACGTTTGCATCCTTCTCCGCTCTACGAAGATCGATGACCTTGAGCGCCGGCTCAAGCTTGCGGTGGTGGCATACGTCGGCGGGTCCCGACCGCCGGTGTCATGCCTTGATGTTGCGAAGGCCATCGCGACGGAGTTGCGCATCCCGCGCCATCGCTTCTCCATGCACAAGTACCCCTAGGAGGATTTCCTTGTGGTGTTCTCATCACCTGACCTGCGAAACAAGATTCTGGCTACGGGCTCTGTCGGCCGTGGCGCGTTCAAGCTCTACATTTGCCCATGGCTGAGACAAGCCCAGGCAGTCTCGAGGATGATGCGCACGCAAGTGGATCTCATGATCGAAGGTGTCCCTTCTCACGCCTGGACCTGGGATACAGCGACGGAAATTCTGGGCACAGCGTGCCTGGTGGAGAGTCTCGCGCTGGAAACTACCAATAGGGAGGACCTGTCTCTATTCAAGATGCGTGCTTGGTGTGTGGATCCTGACGGTGTGCCGACGGACAAGCAGATCTGGGTGCCAGAGCCGGAGGTTGATTAGGGACCGGCGACACGGATGCCGACTTCTCAGCAGCTCTTGGAGTACAAGGCACTAATCCACATTAGTCGGAACAGGGAGCATGAGGGTCCGGGGACCTGGATGCGGCCGCCCAGCTCTGATGGGAGCGGCCAGAGCGGCTTGCCGGACGACTCAGGAGATTTCTCCGGCTAGGGAGAATGGAGAGTCCTGCCTTGGACGCGGGGCGTGTGCGATCACCACGGCTCGTTCAATGGTCACCACGAAGGCACGTACAGGCAGGCACTTCTGGAGCACGTCGGGCCTTCCAACTGGCGAATCCCTCCCATGGTGGTGGGCGCCGCCGCTGTGCACCAGGACCGCCAGGACACCGATGCCTGACTGCAGGATGAGGCCATGCCTGCTAATACTCAGGTGCTTTTTGACCACGTGCCGGTCCCGCAACCACTTTTGTTTGAACTTAGGCAGGAGGATAAGAGCGAAACGAATCAGGAGACTGGAGCCGTTTTGGAGTTCACTACTAGGAAAATGCTTATACATAGAATTTTACCAGTAGTGTCTGTTTTGGAGCCCACGCTACTGATAATTACCAGTAGCGCTTGTTATAAAACGCGCTACTGGTACTACTTAGCAGCAGCGTGGGTTTTCAGAGGGCATGCTACTGGTAAGTTTATCACGCCACACCACCCAATCAAGAAATATTGGCAGCATTTGTCGTCTAACCAGCGCTACTGCTAAATGAATAGCTAAAGCGTAGATGAGACACCCACGCTACTACTGAGCGTGTCCACCGCCGCACCATCTAAAAAAACTCTCTCTGACGAATCTCACCCTCACCCCTCTCGGTCGAGCACCTCTCCCCCACCGCTCGATCTCCTCGCCGCCGCCGCCGCCACCCATGCCGGCCGGTTCCGGCAAGCTCCGGTCGCGCGCAACACGGCCCCAAGCTCCCCAAGCTCCGCCCCTCCCTCCCCTCCGTCCAGATCCGTGCTACAAGGCCTGCACACTTGCCCGCGGCTAGGGTTTCGGGCGCCCCTGTGTTCTTGCTGCCGAGTGCCCAGGTCAGCCGCCGGCCAACGAGCAGAGCCTAACCTTGAGGCCTACATGCGCTTCCTCGTTGACAGCAAGCTCATCTTCCAGATGCCTGAGAACATCGTTGACCGCATCGCCGTCCCATGCTGTGAGTCAGTGCAAGCAAACTCGTCCTTCCATGTGGTTCTGTGTAACTAGTCAATTTGTTGCTGCCTCTAGCTAGTGTGTGGCGGGTTGTGATTTCTTGCTACAGTCTATTTTTGGTCGCAATAATCCATTCATACTTCTTTCTGCTAGACTAAAATCGAATGTACAGACCAAGAGCCAGGATTCAGAGACAGGAAATTACTTGAACTTGTGAAATCCATGGTTGTTTACTTTGACCGCCTTCAGGTATGCAACAAGTAATTTGTGAATGAACAAACAATAGGGGCCTTTAGCTGTATAGTTGTATTAACAGTAACAAGTAACAGTGTGTGGTTACTCAGTTCGAACTGGAAAGCTTTAGCTCAGTAGATGTACTTTGTTTATTCTGCTTAGAACAATAAATGGCGTAACTACTTGAATCTCATAGTGGTTATGCGGCATATTATCTAACCTTTTTATGCCGTAAATTATAGTTCCCTAGGAAGGAGCCGGAACATTTCTTTCATCATTGTTGGCTCGATGCTGCCGATTGACATTTTAGTTATCTCTACCTATCAGATGTCGGCCACACAACATTGCTCTCGTCGATCTCGAAGCACGCGCCGTCGTGGCCTGCCTCCGGCTGCTTCAGCAGGCCAAGGAACCGGAATGCGCCCACACCCGGCGACCTAGGCATCTCCATCGACCGTCCGATTGTTACACCAAGACCACCTCAGCAAGCGCTGCCTCACCCGGCTTCCTCAATTCCACTCCGGCAGAGCTGATGGTAAGCCCCTCCTCTGATCCCTCTCATGCCTTGCTTTCTTGCTTACGAGCCGTGGTAAACTCTGAATTTCGTTGCTTGCTTTCTTTCTTCAGCAGGCCAAGAAACAGGGAGTGCCGACAATAGAACTTGTATGTGCAGTTTCAGTCACTGCTTGCTACTTTCAGTAGCTAAGTAAGTTCAGTTCAGTTGATTCAGTCACTGCTTATTTCTTCAGTAGCTAGATAAGTCCAATTTAGTTGTACTGCTCGTCAACTGAATTGGCCAGAAGTGAGCTTTGTTCTTGCTGCGGCCTTGCATATTTCAGACATCGAGAGTGTAGATCACAGCCTCAAAACCAACATAGTTGAGCAGTACACAAATCAAAATCAAAGAGTTTGTACTGGTAAACTCCATTTTGTAAATCAAGCATGGCAAGTTTTGCAAATGAAATTCAAAGAACTACTAGTAAAGTCAAAATCAAAGAGTTTAACATGGCAAGTTTTGTGTAGTTGAACTTCTCCATTTTGCTTTTGTCTTGCTGGAGTAGTTGTATTGAAATTCAGTTCTGTAAAACTAATGTGATGGGGCTGCTTGATCAGGAGTAATTGGAGTAGTTGTGCAAGTCAGGAGTAGGTTGAATAAATTTTTTCACTTTTCTTAATGTGATGTTGCTGCTGTACTCCCTAATTCACATTGAAATAGGAGTAGTTTCTTAATGTGATGCTGTTGTTGCTTTTACTCCAGCAGTTTTCTGTAGTTGTATTGAAATAGGAGTAGTTTCTAAATGAATCTTTTTCTTTAGTTAAAACTAAATGAAAACTTTTTCAGTTAATCAACTAGTAGACAGCTTAGAGAATCAACTGAGACTGTAGCTGCTGAAAAGAAAGTCAATGATCTAATTACTTCTTCCTCTAAAAAGCAGAAACCTGCTAAAGTTTCCCTCCCCCTTTTACAACTGTTCTGTGTTATGGTGCAACTTCATTTGTATTAAGTTATCATATAGTTGATGAGAAGTTGGATAGAGAGGCAAAAATAAATATATTTATTGTCAGACATCCAACCTGTATATTGCCGTTTGTCAGTTTACTTATAGTCCACACTATTTTTATTTTATGCACAAGTACCTTTTTACACACCATCTCACTTTTGGCAATTGTGTTTTCCGTGATCATTCCTTCAGTTGACTGCAAGTACTTGGTACGGGACAATGTAATATTATGAACTTTCAGGAAGTTAGCTCGCGTGCGGCGGCTGCGGCGGTGCTGCGGCGGCGACGGCGACATCGACATCGACGGGGCTGCGGCGGCGACGACGACATCATCATCACGGTGGTGCGGTGGCGACTACGACATCAACACCATCAACACGGGCTTGTGGAGGCGCCGATGCCGACGACCTATATGCGTGGTATATATTGTGTGTGTGCGCGCGCACACGTGCGCGTGTGTGGGTGTGCGTGTGTTAATTATCTACATCAGATATGTATGATTGATGATTGACTGTTTGCATAACATGTACGTATTGTGAAATGCATGTCTAAGCTGAAATAGGTAAACTTTTATTTTTTTAAATCCTAATTTGTTACTAGTAGCGTGGGTGTATCATAGAAGCGCTACTGCTATTCCTTTACTAGTAGCGTGGGTGTGGAATACTAGTAGCGTGGGGCACCAGCGCTACTGGTATGTCTGTTTAGCTGTAGCGTGGGGTAAAACACACGCTACTGCTAAAAATAGTTGTAGTGTCATATCAGTAGCGTGGGAACCTACGCTACTGGTAGTCCAAAAACCCACGCTACTGGTAAGGTTTTTCCTAGTAGTGGTTGGCTAAGCTGGGCCACTTGCGACCGTGATTGACAACAGGACAACTCTAGAAGGGTTGGTGGATCCTGAGGAGATCAGGTCGGGGACATCGATTGCAGCAGAACAGACCGTTGGTGGTCAGGTGCTGGCCAACCGCGACTCGACTCTGGTCGTGTTGGGCCAGGGCGAGGCAGATCGCGTGGACGCCACACTGGCGCACGTCTTGGCGGTGGGACCACAGGAGCGGGAGGATATGGGCCCGACGGCACCACATGTGGCTGGCCGAGGGGACCCAACATCGGATACCTTGCACATCGCGCCCGAGGCGGATACTGGGGCAACCGACCCACATGCTGGAGGACAGCTGGCTCTTGAGGTCGCGCGGGAGCTGGGACCCGCGGACCCTGGTGCTGAGGTGACCACATACGGTGCATGCATGCACGACGAGGCCCTGGAAATCACTGTGCCGCAGCTGGGAGGGAGGGATGCTTGCGCTTTGGACACGCCCCTGTCCAACAAGGACATCATCGCCCATGGAAACATCAAAACTTTCCGCGCCAGACTTCTTAAGAAGCTTGCTCCACCGCTGCTCAAGGAATTTGAAGGGCCGCGAGGGGTCCGTGCCGGCCAGGACCCATTCACACCGTGGCATGCCACCAGATCAGGGTGCTCGATTGGACAAAGGAGGACTAAAGTGTCGGCAGCTGAAGCGGTCTTGCTAAAGGCGTTGGGCTTTGATTGTGATGATCTGGCGGTCTCGGAAGATGCGCTAGATCAGCTTCACACGGTGTTTGACTCACCACTCCAGGAGACACAGCTGAGAGCAATCGTGGCGATCTTCAGGAAGGCGATACCACTAGACCTAGGAGGTGACTTGGAGAGTGCGTCACCTATCATGGTTTAGACGCAGGGGGCCGGTCGACGTGGAGGCGCTCCTGGCCATGTCGTATGCAGGAATGGAGTTGGTCTGTTGGAACGTGCGTGGTCTAAATGGACCAGCTAGGAGGAAGACTTTACGCGAATTGGTAGATTCTTTACATGTGGTGATTTGTTGTGTCCTAGAGACCAAACTTGAAAGGGTGGACCAGTGCACGATTCTGCAATGTATGAGGCCTACTTATGATGGCTACACCTATTTACCAGCGTCTGATACTAGGGAAGGGATCTTTATCGCTTGGGACTCCACCAGGGTGCAATTGACAAATCATGTCAATGATACCCCATTCCATCACTAGCTATGTTTCCCCCGTGGGAGGCACGCCATTTTGAGGTTTGATTGCGCCCAGGAGACTCGGTTGCTCACTCATGAGGAGAGGTGGATCAGGAGAACCATCAAGCAGCTCGTGCTGGGGCTGGCCTCGCTGGAAAGAACAATCACTCGCCTGAGATCTCGCATTACTTGGCTTAGGGAAGGATTTGCAAATACCCAGCTTTTCCACTTGGTTGCGAATGGTAGGAGGACGAAGAACTACATCCTGTCCCTCTTGGTGGATGGGCACATTGTCACGGACCAAGCTGAGAAGGAGGTGGCGTTTCATGAGGCATACAAAGAGCTCCTCGGGAAGGATGTCGCGCGTGAGCTCACCTTGGACCTGGACGCGCTCGACATTGCTAGACTAGACTTATCGGAGTAGGATCAAATCTTTAGTGAGGAGGAAATTTGGATGATGGTCAAGGGCACGCCGACTTACTGAGCGCCGGGGCCGGATGGCTTCATTGGCCTCTTCTTCCAAAAGGCCTGGGAGATCATTAAGGCGGACCTAATTGCGGCGGTGCACAAACTATTCATTGGGAACGGGAGAGGTTTCGGCAGGTTGAACCAAGCTTTGATCACCTTGATCCCAAAAACCCCGGAGGCCTCCACGACAAATGATTGTCGACCCATATGCCTTGTGCACAGCCTTCCGAAGATTTCATCCAAGCTCTTAGAAAATAGGCTCAGTCCTCGCATGGGAGAGCTACTTCATGTTAACCAATTCGGCGTTCATTAAGGGGAGGAGCATCCACGACAACTTCTTGCTCGTTAGGCAAATGGCCTGTGGTCTGCACCAAAGAAAGGCCAAAGGAGTAATGCTCAAGCTGGACATCTCTAAAGCTTTTGACTCGCTATCATGGCCTTTTCTTTTTGAGGTTCTACGCGCGAAAGGGTTCTCAAAGAGATGGATCTCATGGATCGGCACTTTGCTTACATCTGCTAGCTCGAGAGTCATGGTCAATGGATGTGCTGGCGCAAAGTTTATGCATGCCAAGGGGCTTCAGCAAGGGGATCTGGCCTCCCCCTTGCTTTTCATCATAGCTATGGATGTTCTCACCTCGCTTGTCATCAAGGCGCATGAGCACGGGGTTCTCAGCCCTATCACCGGCTATAACCCAATGTAAAGACTTTCCTTGTATGCGGACGGCATGATCCTCTACATCAGGCCTACCAGATCGGATCTGCAACTGGTGAAGGACCTGCTTGGTATCTTTGGAGCGGCTTCGGGTTAGAAAGTGAATTTTGCCAAGTCTGCGGCAATTCTGATTAGATTAGAGGAGGGTGATGTGGAGCTGGTCAGGAATGCTCTACCGTGGAAGATTGACTCGTTTCCGTGCAAATACCTTGGGCTA
This sequence comes from Triticum dicoccoides, assembly GCF_002162155.2. Lineage (NCBI taxonomy): Eukaryota > Viridiplantae > Streptophyta > Magnoliopsida > Poales > Poaceae > Triticum > Triticum dicoccoides. The sequence goes on from NC_041380.1 coordinate 266,948,669, forward strand.
CAGTTAGGCATCAAGCAGCTCAAGAGGAATGAGTGGCACCTGATAGTTGATGCTGCACTTCACATTATGCCCGGCTGGCAACGCGGCCTAGTCACCAGGCCGGGTCGCTCATCTTGGTTAACCAAGTCATGAGAGCTAGGCCAACGCACCACCTGATGGTGGCTGAGGCGCCCAAGTGGGCCCTGGAACAAGTTCATACGGGTTGTCGCGCTTTTTCTGGGCCGGCACGGAAGCTGTAAGCGGAGGCAAATGTGTGGTATCTTGGAAGAGGGTATGTCACCCCAAGCAGCTCGGAGGGTTGGGCATCATTGATCTCCACAAGCACGGTATCACGGTGAGACTGAGGTGGGGATGGCTAAGGAGGACGGACCCGTCTAGACCATGGCAGGGCCTAAATCTCACCGCAGACAAGCAGGTGGCGCAGGCTTTTGGGAGCCTAGTACAATGGCGGGTCGGAAACGGAGGGCACACCCTTTTATAGAGAGATAGATGGTTCAACTGAGGTACGACATCTGAGATTGCGCCCTTGGTGGTGGCCAGAGTCAGGACGCAGGTGGCAAACAAACACCTTATCAGAGATGGGCTTTGTATGCACGCCTGGACAAATGACATCACTGGGGACCTTGACACTGACGCTCTTGCACTGTTCATACGGCTATGGGAGTTTCTGATGGATGTGCAATTGGACCCGTAGTTAGAGGACACTCCGCTTTGGGCCTGGAATGAGTCCGGCAGCTACTCGGCATCTTCGGCGTACACAGTGCTATGTATGGGAGGGATACGGTTCCACTCCTTCGCGGCCATCTGGAAATGTTGGGCATCGCTATCATGTCGAATCTTCATGTGGCTTGCGGTGAAATATCGTCTTTGGACTTCGGACAGGAGAACTAGGCACGGTTAGACAGTTACTGGATACGAATTACTTGGATGAAAAAATCTTTAAACGACCAGAAGGACGGGTTAAACAGTTTGAGGCGAGGTGGTTGAAGGAAGAGACAGTTACTGAAATTGTTAAGGCATCTTGGGAGAAAGCAAGACTTGCCGGGATTGGACCATCACTTCCTGATCGTACGAGAGCAGTACATGCCGATCTACATACATGGGACCGGGAAACTCTAAAGGGACCAAAGGTGAGAATTAGAAAATTAAAAAAGGAATTGGAGATATTAAGGTGGGGCCCATTAAATATGGAGTCTCAAGGTCGTCAGAAGGAAATTATTGTGCTAATTGAAAATATCTTGGATCAAGAGGAAATTTTCTGGTTACAAAGAGGACGGGCAAACTGGTTGATGCATGGGGATCGTAATACGTATTTTTTCCATAATGCTGCCACAGCTAGGAAAAAAAGGAATAATATAAAGAAACTATTAGATGAGTCTGGAAAATGGTTAACAGAAAAGGAGTTGATGAATCACATAACTGAATATTTCACAAAGCTTTTCACATCAGAAGTTCAGCATCTGAATCAAAAAGTTTTATCAATTGTGCGTAAGAGAGTGTCAAACAAAATGAACAATGCTCTACTTGCTCCTTATACCGTAGAAGATGTTCGCAAGGCTTTATTTGATATTGGGGACTTGAAAGCTCCAGGACCAGATGGACTCCATGCTATCTTCTATAAAAGGTTCTGGCCCATGCTAGGGGAAGACCTAATTGAGGAGGTTCTGAAAGCAATCAACACATGTACTATCCCGGATGGTTGGAATGATACTTCAATCATGACGATTCCCAAGATTAACACACCAGAAAAGGTATCCCAATTTAGGCCGATCAGCTTATGTAATGTGGTATACAAAATAATTGCAAAAATGGTGGCCTCTCGATTGAAGATCCTTCTACCAGAAATTATTAGTCCAACACAAAGTGCTTTTGTACCAGGAAGATTGATAACAGATAATATTTTAGTGGCCTACGAATGTTTTCACACAATCAAGAACAAAAGAGAGGGTAGAGAGGGCTTGTGTGCTATAAAACTTGACATGCACAAAGCCTATGATAGAGTCGAGTGGGCTTTTCTGAAGGAGATTATGCTGAAATTGGGTTTCCGTCGAGAGTGGGTTAATTTGATTATGCAATGCGTCACAACAGTAGAATACAAAGTAAGGATAAATGCAGAGAAAAGTGAGAGTTTTAAGCCTACTAGAGGGTTGAGACAGGGGGACCCGCTATCACCTTACCTATTCCTGCTGTGCACAGAAGGGTTGAATGCCTTGCTCTCGCATGCTGAGGAGAATGGGAACATTTCAGGAGTTAAAGTCTGTAGAGATGCCCCACCAGTAACTAATCTCCTCTTTGCGGATGACTCGTTGATCTTGATGAAAGCCAACCAACATAATGCGGTGGCCCTGAAATCAGCACTAGATTTATATTGTGCGGCGTCGGGACAGCTGGTAAGCGTGGAAAAGTCTAGTATTTTCTTTAGCCCCAATACAAAGGTAGAGGTCAGAGAACACTTGTGTACAATGCTCAATATAATGATGGAGGCCCTGAATGACAAATACTTGGGCTTGCCAGCAAATGTGGGCGTTGATAAAACAGACTGCTTTAAATTTCTGATTGAACGCATTGTTAAGAAAATTAGTGGTTGGAAGGAAAAACTACTATCTGCTGGGGGGAAGGAGATCCTGCTCAAGGCTGTGATCCAAGCCATACATACCTACGCAATGTCGGTCTTTAAAATTCCTAAAAAAAATTGTAAAGGAATCATTGACGCGATAACGCATTTCTGGTGGGGAGATGAGGAGAACCAGAGGAGGATGCACTGGATGGCCTCGTGGAAAATGTGTGTACCAAAAACCCAAGGAGGAATGGGATTCCGTGATATCCACTGTTTCAACCTGGCTCTGCTGGCCAAACAGGCATGGCGTCTCCTTGATAATCCTGATTCCTTGTGTGCCACTATTCTAAGGGCCAAATACTACCCTGATGGCGATTTGCTGAATTCCAAGCCAAAACATGGTGCTTCCTTCACCTGGCAAAGCATTATGGCAGGCATTACTACTCTGAAACGCAGCTATATTTGGCGAGTGGGAAACGGACATAACATCAACATTTGGGAAGATGCATGGATCCCAAATTGTGCCACTAGGAAGATTGTGACTCCTAGGAGGGGACAATTGCAAGAGTGGTTGATCTGATTGACCCTGTTTCCAATATTTGGGATGAGGACCTGATTAGACAAACTATGTGGCCCATTGACACTGAACGGATTCTTAAAATCCCTCTTTCGCAACATAACATGTCAGATTTCATTGCTTGGAGTTATACGAAAAATGGTATGTTCTCGGTACAGTCTGCTTATTCCATGGAGTGGAATGATCAGTACGGCAGTAAACTAAAACACTCTAACGGGATGGGGCGAACCACAACTAACCCTATTTGGTGTCAGATATGGAAATTATCCTGTCCGGCAAAAGTCAAATTTTTTATATGGCGTACGTTACATGGCACTCTCCCATGTCGGGCAACACTTGCTAATAGACACATGAAGGTCTCGCCCCTTTGTCCTACTTGCTCTCAGGGTGTAGAAGACACGAAGCATATGCTTTTCCTATGTAATAAAGCAAAGGAGGTTTGGAAGAGGCTAGGAATAGATGAGATTATTGATAGAGCTTGTGAGGTTGATCGTGCTGGAGAGGCGATACTGGAATACCTTTTAGTTCTTCCAGATCAAGATTTGCGTATTATGGGGTACCAAAATATACAAGAAATGATAGCTATTTCAGCTTGGTATCTATGGTGGGAGATAAGGAAATTAGTGCACAAGAAAACAACTCAGAATGCAACTCAGATATCAATGGGGATCATAGCCCTCACATACAATTTTGTAAATGCATCATCTTCAAAGGCGTCCATGAAAAAAGGGGGTTGGCATTGTCCCCCAAGGGGTTTCGTGAAACTCAATGTTGACGCCTCTTTTGACCATGCCATGCTGAAGGGTACGATGGGGGCGGTTTTGCGAGACGACAAAGGTAGGTTTATTGCAGGAGGAAATGAAAAGATTGACCATTGTGTGGATGTTCTGATGGCAGAAGCTTTAGCCCTCAAATTTGGACTAACACTAGCGCAAAGGGCAGGGTGCAACCACCTAATCATCAACTCAGATAATCTGGAGGTGATTGAGACCATGCAGGATGGAGGACAGTCAACGGGTGCGGCAGCGGCAATTTTCGATGACTGCTTCCACTACGCATGTGATTTTATCGTGACTAGATTCGAACATTGTAATAGAGAGGCAAATAGAGTAGCACATGAACTTGCTAAGTTAGCTAGATTTTCTTCAACTTCAGATTGGTTTGAGGAGCCTATCAATGAAATTGTACTCTTCCTCACAAACGATGTATTGGTTATTTCTAATGAATAAAGTTTCCTTTTATTTCAAAAAAATACAAGACCAAGCATCCCCATGCTACCTCTGTGACCATGACGAGGATACCATGGACCACATCCTGCTATAGTGTGTGTATGCCAGACACGTGTGGTATCTTTGTTTCACCAGGATCGGCGTGGATCAAACACGGATTCGAATCCCAGATCACAGATTGGTGGGGCAAGGTGAGGAAGCGGATGGTCAAGAGGAGCAGGAAAGGCTTCGACATGGTTGTAATGTTAATCTGTTGGTCGCTATGGAAGCAGAGAAACGCTAGGGTCTTTGGTAGGAGTGGCACGTTAGATGTTTTCGGCGTGATTGAGGCTATCTTTCAGGAACTGTATTACTGGAAGGAGGCTGGAGTGACTGGAGTGGCGCACATAGTCGAGTAGTACGTAGTGTATTGGGAGTGAAGTGGAGGCGGTGTCATGGTCGACTTGTGACCACATGACTAGCAACTAATCTTCTCTTGTACATATTTTCTCCCCTTCTATAAAGCTATGATACGCCTTTGGCATACCCTCGAAAAAAACGATCGCCTGATCTAGTTTTTAGCTTTTCTAAAGCTCGCTAGCTTCATTAAAATAAGATTTGAATGCTACTGAAAAAATCACTTCCGTCGGACTATTACATACCAAAAAAATAGGACGCCGATAATGCGCTGACGTTCGGGCTATAGGGTGGCCGCGCCGAACGACCTCGTTCGGACTGGTAGCGGATCAAGCCGAACGAAAACATTCAGACATGATCGCTTATCCCCCGAACGACCCCAATCAGCGCGTCCCCTATGCACCTGGTCAGCGCGCAACCCTGACCACGGCATGTCCCACCCGAGGTCATCACCCACCTCCATCCATCCGGATACCCTCCCGAACCCCTCACAGTCCCTTCTTCCTCTCCATCGGCGGCCTGAGACTCCCTCAAGTTGCCATGGCAAGATTCGAATATTTGTAGGCCAATTCGAGCCACCGACCAGGTGAATTCCTCACCCATCCCTTCTGGTCCCCGTCATTCCCATCTCCGTCGCCGGGCACGTGTATCCATTAAGTTTCCATGGCAAGATCGATGACTTGTAGCCCAAATTGAGCCGCCGGCCACATGAATCCCTTACCCCCTTCTTCGCGAGCACCATCCACATCACCCCACCCGCACCCCACCATCTCCTACCCTTCCCATGAACCACTGATCTGTAGGGGGGAAACTGCCATGGCAAGATCTGGGAATATGTAGGACGTGGTTGGTACCGATCTTGGCACATGTAGGTAGTGGCAGTGCATCTAGACTAGGATATGGTTGGGAGATCGACAACAGTTGCCATCCTAAGAGGTGATGGTAGTGATGCAATGCAGGTGTTCAAACAAAATTGTTTCCATGTCCGTGATGTGGTTGTAGCCATGTGTGAAGGAAATATGCCCTAGAGGCAATAATAAAGTTGTTATTTATATTTACTTATATCATGATAAATGTTTATTATTCATGCTAGAATTGTATTAACCGGAAACTTAGTACATGTGTGAATACATAGACAAACAGAGTGTCCCTAGTATGCCTCTACTTGACTAGCTCATTAATCAAAGATGGTTAAGTTTCCTAGCCATGGACACACGTTGTCATTTGATGAACGGGATCACATCATTAGAGAATGATGTGATGGACAAGACCCATCCGTTAACTTAGCATAATGATCGTTCGGTTTTATTGCTACTACTTTCTTCAGAACTTATACAAGTTCCTCTGACTATGAGATTATGCAACTCTCGAATACCGGAGGAACACCTTGTGTCCTGTCAAACGTCACAACATAAGTGGGTGATTATAAAGATGCTCTATCGGTGTCTCCGATGGTGTTTGTTGAGTTGGCATAGATTGAGATTAGGATTTCTCACTCCGTGTATCGGAGAGGTATCTCTGGCCCTCTCGGTAATGTACATCACTATAAGCCTTGCAAGCAATGTAGCTAATGAGTTAGTTACGGGATGTAGCATTACGGAACGAGTAAAGAGACTTGCCGGTAACGAGATTGAACTAAGTATTGAGATACGGACGATCGAAATGTCGGGCAAGTAACATACCGATGACAAAGGGAACAACGTATATCGTTATGCGGTTTGACCGATAAAGATCTTCGTAGAATATGTAGGAACCAATATGAGCATCCAGGTTCCACTATTGGTTATTGACCAGAGACATGTCTCGGTCATGTCTACATAGTTCTCGAACCCGTAGGGTCTGCACGCTTAATGTTCGATGACGATCGGTATTACGAGTTTGTGTGTTTTGATGTACCGAAGGTAGTTTGGAGTCCCGGATTTGATCACGGACATGACGAGGAGTCTCGAAATGGTCGAGACGTAAAGATCGATATATGGGAAGCCTATGTTTGGACATTGGAATGGTTCCGGGTGAAATCGGGAGTATACCGGAGCGTCGGGAGGTTATCGGAACCCCCCGGGAGGTATATGGGCCTTATTGGGCCTTAGTGGAAGAGAGGGAAAAGAAGCAAAGGAGGGGGCGCCCCCAGGCCCAATCCAAATTGGGAGGGGGGCGGCCCCCCTTTCCTTCCTTCTTCCTCCTCCTTGCTTCTCCCCTAGAACCAACAAAGGGAAGGGGGGAATCCTACTCCCGGTGGGAGTAGGACTCCCTTGGGGCGTGCCTAGAGAGGCCGGCCGCTCCTCCTCCTCCACTCCTTTATATACGGGGGAGGGGGGCACCCCATAGACACACAAGTTGATCATTGATCTTTAGCCGTGTGCGGTGCCCCCCTCCACCATAATCCACCTCGGTAATATCGTAGCGGTGCTTAGGCGAAGCCCTGTTCCGATAGCAACATCATCACTGTCATCACGCCGTCGTGATGACGAAGCTCTCCCTCAAAGCTCTACTGGATGATGAGTTCGCGAGACGTCATCGAGCCGAACGTGCGCAGATCGCGGAGGTGTCGTATCTTTGGTACTAGATCGGTCGATCGTGAAGACGTACGACTACATCAACCGTATTGTCATAACGCTTCCGCTTACGGTCTACGAGGGTACATAAACGATACTCTCCCCTCTCGTTGATGTACATCACCATGATCTTGCGTGTGCGTTGGAATTTTTTTGAAATTACTGTGTTCCCCAACAGTGGCATCTGAGCTAGGTTTATGCGTAGATGTTATATGCACGAGTAGAACACAAAGGAGTTATGGGCGCGGGTATATACATATTGCTTGCCGTCACTAGTTGATTCTTGATTCGGCGGCATCGTTGGATGAAGTGGCCCAAACCAACATTACGCGTACGCCTACGCGAGACTGGTTCTACCGACGTGCTTCACACACAGGTGGCTAGTGGGTGTCTGTTTCGCTAGCTTTAGTTGAATCAGATTCAATGAACAGGGTTCTTTCTGAAGATCAAAAAGCAATCACTATACCGTGTTGTGGTATTTTGATGCGTAGGTAAGAACGGTTCTTGCTCAGCCCGTAGCAGCCACCCTAAACTTGCAACAACAAAGTAGATGACGTCTAACTTGTTTTTGCAGGGCATGTTGTGATGTGATATGGTCAAGACATGATGCTAAATTTTATTGTATGAGATGATCATGTTTTGTAACACAGTTATTGGCAACTGGCAGGAGCCATATGGTTGTCGCTTTATTGTATGAAATGCAATCACCATGTAATTGCTTTACTTTATCACTAAGCGATAGCGATAGTCATAGAAGCAATAGTTGGTGAGACGACAATGATGCTTCGATGGAGATCAATGCTTCAAGGCGGTGACGATGGTGATCATGACGGTGCTTTGGAGATGGAGATCAAAGGCACAAGATGATGACGGCCATATCATATCACTTATATTGATTCCATGTGATGTTTATCCTTTATGCATCTTATTTTGCTTAGTTCGGCGGTAGCATTATAAGATGATCTCACTAAATTTCAAGGTATAAACGTTCTCCCTGAGTATGCACCGTTGCTACAGTTCATCATGCCGAGACACCACGTGATGATCGGGTGTGATAAGCTCTACGTTCACATACAACGGGTGCAAGCCAGTTTTGCACACACGGAATACTCGGGTTAAACTTGACGAGCCTAGCATATGCAGATATGGCCTCGGAACACTGGAGACCGAAAGGTCGAGCTGAATCATATAGTAGATATGATCAACATAGTGATGTTCACCATTGAAAACTACTCCATCTCACGTGATGATCGGACATGGTTTAGTTGATTTGGATCACGTGATCATTTAGATGACTAGAGGGGTGTCTATCTAAGTGGGAGTTCTTAAGTAATATGATTAATTGAACTTTAATTTATCATGAACTTAGTCCTGATAGTATTTGCATAACTATGTTGTAGATCAATAGCTCGCGATGTAGCTCCCCGTTTATTTTTGATATGTTCCTAGAGAAAAACTATGTTGAAAGATGATAGTAGCAATGATGCGGACTAGGTCCATGATCTGAGGATTATCCTAATTGTTGCACAGAAGAATTATGTCCTTGATGCACCACTAGGTGACGGACCTATTGCAGGAGTAGATACATAGATTATGAACGTTTGGTAAAGCTCGGTATGATGACTACTTGATAGTTTAGTGCACCATGCTTTACGGCTTAGAACCGGGACTTCAAAAATGTTTTGAACGCCACAGAGCATATAAGATGTTCTAAGAGTTGAAATTGGTATTTCGTACTCATGCCTGTGTCGAGAGGTAGAATACCTCTGACAGTACTTTGCCTACAAGATGGAGGAGAATAGCTCAACTAGTGAGCATGTGCTCAGGTTGTCTGGGTACTACAATTGCTTGAATCAAGTGGGAGTTAATCTTCCAGATAAGATTGTAATTGACAAAGTTCTCTAGTCACTATCACCAAGTTACTAGAACTTACACTACAAAAAAAGACACATCCGTGACATTTTGGGCCAAACGAATTTTTTTCTGTCATACATATGACACTTCTATGACGATAATTGTGACAAAACCCGGTATCATCATAGATGTGGTGGGCTCCTACTTCTATGACAAAAAATCATGACAGAAAATGGGCTTTTCGTCCTGGGCGGGCCGGAGACGCAGCTGCATGACATTCTTTGGGCCGTCCATGACGGAAAAAACCATGGTAGAAGCGAGGGGGAGGAAAATTTCAGGGAGTTCCCGGTTACGGTGGGAGGTCGGGGGCCGAGCGATGCGCGTTTCTCTCGTACACGTACGCGTGTGTGTGCGAGGCGTTGGCTCTAACTGAACCCGAGCAAGGCGTTGGGATCTAACTGAACCCGAGCGATTGCACTGCAGGCTACGCGTTACTGAACCCGAGCGATCAATCGATGGCTGTTAACTGAACCCGATCGAGCGATTCCTTCGCTACTGCTGCTAACTGAAGCCGATCGATGGGATGAACAGTGAGTGTTG
>NC_041380.1:266958788-266962602 GCF_002162155.2 Triticum dicoccoides
CGTGGTGTGGAGGGCTGGATGAACAGTAGACAGTGGAGGGGTGGTTGGACAGGACCCCGTGGTGTGGAGGGATGGATGAATAGTAGGCGGTGGAGGGGTGCCCGTGGAGGGGTGGTTGAATAGGAACTCGTGGTGTGGAGGGATGGATGAACAGTATACGATGGAGGGGTGGTTGAACAGTAGCCAGTGGAGTAGCGTGCGGTGGAGGCTGGATGAACAGGAGCCCGTGGAGGCTGGAGGAGGTTGACGGTGGAGATGAACAGTATCCCGTGGAGTCCCGTTTTGCGGTACGCCACACCCCTCCTGATGAACAGGACCCCCGTTTCGACCGTAGCTGTAACGCCCTCGATGCGGCTATAGCTCCCATGTGTCGAGGCACGACTTAGAGACATAACCGCATTGAAAGCAATGTCGCAAGTTAGGCAATCTTCACAACATCCCATGTAATATATAGATAATAAAAGGGGAGGTACATAGTTGGCTTACACTCGCCACGTCAATCAGAGTACATAAATAGCATTACAACATTCAAACACTCATGGCCCGACTACGGCACCAAAATGAAAGATAACCCAACATGAGACACGGCCCCGATCACCCCAACTGGGCACCACTACTGATCATCAGGGAAAGACATGTAGTATCGGCGTGAGTCCTCGTCGAACTCCCACTTGAGTTCAAGCGCGCCATCTGGAGCGGAATCATTAGGCCCTGCATCTGGTTTGGAAGTAAAGGACTCAGCAATCTCGCACCCTTGCGATCAAGACTATTTAAGCTTAAAGGGTAAGGCAAGGAAAATATGTGGAGCTGCAGCAAGCGACTAGCATATATGGTGGCTAACCTATTCGCAAAAGAGAGCGAGAAGAGGAGGCAGAGCGCGAGCGAGTAACTAAAGGACAACCTGCGCAAGCATTACTCCAACACCGTGTTCACTTCCCGGACTCCGCCGAGAAGAGACCATCACGGTAACTCACACTGTTGATACATTTTAATTAAGTTAAGGTTCAAGTTATCTACAACCGGACATTAACAAATTCCCATCTGCCCATAACCACGGGCACGACTTTCAAAAGTTCAAATCCTTGCAGGGGAGTCCCAACTTAGCCCATGACAAGCTCTCACGGTCAACGAAGGAATAGACCTCCTCCCGAGACATTCCGATCAGACTCGGTATCTCGGTTCTACAAGACACTTTGACAAGTTAAAACAAATCCAGCAACACCACCCAGATGTGCCGACAAATCCCGATAGGAGCTGCACATATCTCGTTCTCAGGGCACACCGGATGAGCAAGACGTCGGGTAGGCCAGCCCAGTGTTGCCCCTGGTAGCCCCGGACATCGCTCGGTTGGACCAACACCCAGAGGAGCACTGGCCCGGGGGGGCTAAAATAAGATGACCCTCGGGCTCCGGAAACCCAAGGAAGAAAGAGGCTAGGTGGCAAATGGTAAAACCAAGGTTGGGCATTGCTGGAAAAGCTTTAATCAAGGCGAACTATCAAGGGGTTCCTATTATCACCCAACCGCGTAAGGAACGCAAAATCCGGGAACATAACACCGATATGACGGAAACTAGGGCGGCAAGAGTGGAACAAAACACTAGGCGAGAGGCCGAGCCTTCCACCCTTTACCAAGTATATAGATGCATTAAGATAACATGGTAATATAATGATATCCCAACAAGTAAATAATGTCCCAACAAGGAACGGTCTCCAATCTTCACCTGCAACTAGCAACGCTATAAGAGGGGCTGAGCAAAGCGGTAACATAGCCAATCAACGGTTTGCTAGGACATGGTGGGTTAGAGGTTTTACATGGCAATTTGGGAGGCATGATAATCAAGTGGTAGGCATCGTAGCATAGGCATAGCAAAAGAGCGAGCATCTAGCAAAGCAAAGATAGTAGTGATTTCGAGGGTATGATCATCTTGCCTGCACAGTTGTCAGAGTTGACTGGATCCTCGAAAGCAAACTCAACGGGCTCCTCGTTAGCGAACTCGTCTCCCGGCTCTACCCAAACAAGACAAACAAGCAACAAGGACACAATCAACCACGTGCAAAGCTCAAACAATATGATGCAAACATGGTATGCTATGCGGGATGCAATATGTGATGCATATGCAAGATTTGACAAGGAAAGCATGAACCTGGCCCCAACTTAGAAATCCAAGTGTGTCACTGGAAAGATGAGACGAAATCACTTGAAAACGATATAAAGAACGCCGGAATCGGAGTTACGGTTTGGAAATGGCAAGCAATTCAAATATGACCACGTTCTGCGATTTACAGCAAGTAGCCATCTAAATGCAACAAGATGGACATGCTACAGCACCCAAACATGACAACAAAATACATGGTAGGGATCCATTCATGATGCTTAACAAAAGTCTAGCACTGAGCTACGGCCAATTCATCCATTAACAGGTTCAAACATGCTACAGCACCCAAACAGCACCCAAACATGACAACAAAATACATGGCAGGGATCCATTCATGATGCTTAACAAAAGTCTAGCACTGAGCTACGGCCAATTCATCCATTAACAGGTTCAAACAAGCATGGCAAAATGCATTTGGTAAATAGATTTCAGGCTTAGTGAAATTAACACTTGTCTGGAATTTCAGATCAGATAGCACACTTTGGAGCAACAAAACTACATGCTACAGGACCTGAACATGGCAAAGTAAAGCATGGCATGGAGCTACTCAAAGAGCTTAAAAAAAGTCCCTTAGTGACCTTGAGCCAAAAAGGATCAGAAAATACATTTGCAAGCATGTGAACATGGCAAAAACATAATCAGTTCTCAGACTTGGTGAAAACTGGAGCATGCTGAAACAGATATCAAGTAGGCATGTTTACGAGCTCGATGCACTCACTACAGAGCAAGTCATGACAATCTAAGCATGCCCCCATCAAGAATACACAAAATACAAGCTAGACATGGCAAGAACAATAACATAGCATGCACGGATCAACTACAATATCCTCGGCAAAATTGCTAACAAGTAGACAATCTGCCCAGATTCACGAAATGACAAGTAGAGCTCGACTGACTCAAGCTAGGGTGCTCTATAATTGCAAACAAAGACATGGATGGATAGAGCACTACACGATTAACAAAACATCCTTACTGATCATCATCAAAAGAGGCACGGATCACTAGGAAACAACATGAACATATGGCAATATGAGATAAACAGTCCAAGGACTTGGTGGAAATGCTACGTCCCTGAAATCAGCATTAACGAATGCTCCACTTTGCAAGCTTGTGCTAGTCACCACACACATCACAAAAATACATGGGTTGCACCTCTAGATAGATGTCAAAACATATAACAAAACTCGTGAAGAGCTCAGGGGCATATCATGCACACAATAATCATGGCAAAAATGACAAATAACTAATTGGAGCAGCAGATCTGACAAATATCTCAAATAGCATACTTCTAACAGCATTTCGGGCATCAAGATGAACTCAAATGAATATGATGCAATGAGATGAAATGATGTACTCTCTGAGGCGAACATTTTGATATGCTATATGCCCAAAACAGAGCTACAGATGCAAAGTTACAACACGACGAACATGGCAATATGAACTAGGGTTTCGGGAGAAAGTCAACCGAGATCTAGATCCAGATCGGGATCCGGGCGCGATTTACGAGGTCCGCCGGAGCACTGTAGCAGGAGGTCGCCGGAGTCGTCGGGGGACTTGCCGGCCGGGAGGATGGGCTCGCCGGCGAGGTGGCCGGAGTGGTGGTCGGGCACGGAAGCCGAGGGCGGCGAGCGGGCCGGGTGGCGGCTTGGCGACCTCGG
>NC_041380.1:266962954-266971982 GCF_002162155.2 Triticum dicoccoides
GGGCCCGAGCGGGCCGGCGGCGGTGGGGGGTGGCCGGGCCACGTGGCGCTCTGCCAGTGGCCGCGGGTGGCGGCGGCGACTTCGTCCGGCGGTGGCCGGACGTGTCCGGTGGCGGCGGGGCGATTTTAGGGTTTGGACGGGAAAGAGATCCGGATTTTTCGTGGGGGGTCTATTTATAGGCATAGGAGGAGCTAGGAGAGTCCAAATGAGGTGTGGTTTTAGGCCACGCGATCGTGATCGAACGCTCTAGATGATGGAGAGGGTTTTGGTGGGTTTTGGGCCAAAATGGAGGGGTGTTGGGCTGCAACACACACGAGGCCTTTTCGGTCCCTCGGTTAACCGTTGGAGTATCAAACGAAGTCCAAATGGTACGAAACTTGACAAGCGGTCTACCGGTAGTAAACCAAGGCCACTTGGCAAGTCTTGGTCCAATCTGGAAATGTTTAATCCCCACACATGAAAGAAAGGTAGAATTGACCACCGGAGGAGAACGAAGCGCCGGAATGCAAAACGGACAACGGGGAAAATGCTCGAATGTATGAGATGAACACGTATGAAAATGCAATGCACATGATGACCTGATATGAGATGCATGACAACGACAACAACACACGGAGACAAAAACCCGAACCCAAGAAAATAAAATAACTTAACGCCGGAAACGGCAAGAGTAGGAGTACATATTGGGTAAATTACATCCCGGGTGTTACAACACTCCACCACTACGAAAGGATGTCGTCCCGAGATCTAGGACTGAAAGAACACCGGGTACTCAGAACGGAGGTGATCCTCGCGTTCCTAGGTAGCTTCACGGTCGGAATGGTGTGACCACTTGACTTTGAGGAATTTGATTGACTTGTTGCGAGTCTTGCATTCAGTCTCTTCAAGAATAGCAACTAGGTGCTCACGATAAGACAGATCTTCTTGGAGCTCAATGTCCTCGAAGTTGACGGTGCGGTCAGGAGTCTTGAAGCACTTTCGGAGCTGAGAGACATGGAACACATCATGAACATTTGTAAAGTTTGAAGGAAGCTCGAGTTGATAGGCGAGATCGCCTCTCTTGCTGACAATCTTGAAAGGTCCCAGGTATCTAGGGGCAAGCTTCCCTTTGATACCGAAGCGACGAGTACCTTTCATAGGAGATACGCGGAGGTAAACATGATCTCCGATCTCGAAAGCCAGAACACGGTGCTTACTATCATAGTAGCTCTTCTGGCGGGATTGGGCTGCTTTGAGGTTATCTCGAATGACTTTGCACATTTCCTCTGCCTCTGTGATTAAGTCATTTCCGAGAAGCTGGCATTCACCGGTTTCAGACTAGTTGAGAGGGGTACGACACTTCCTGCCATACAGAATTTCAAATGGGGCCTTGCCCGAACTTGCTTGAAAACTGTTGTTGTAGGAGAATTCAGCATAAGGAAGACAATCCTCCCACTTCATGCCGAAGGAGATCACACAAGCCCTGAGCATATCTTCAAGAATCTGGTTGACACGCTCAACTTGACCGCTAGTTTGAGGATGGAAAGCTGTGCTGAAGCGGATGTTGGTGCCCATGGCCTTCTGAAAAGAATCCCAAAACTTGGAGGTAAAGATGCTGCCACGGTCTGAAGAGATCACTTGTGGAATACCGTGCAGAGAGACAATTCGAGAGGTATAGAGTTCCGCCAATTGAGCTGCAGTGATTGACTCTTTGATAGGCAGAAAGTGAGCCACTTTAGTGAGTTTGTCGATGACAACGAATATAGCATCATTGCCACGCTTGGACTTTGGAAACCCAGTCACGAAGTCCATCTCAATGTGGTCAAACTTCCATTCTGGAATGGCAAGAGGTTGGAGGAGACCAGCTGGCCTTTGGTGTTCTGCCTTCACTCTTCTGCAGACATCACACTCATTCACGAATTGCGCAATCTCACGCTTCATTCGAGTCCACCAATAAGCCTGCTTGAGGTCCTGATACATCTTCGTGCTCCCAGGGTGGATGGAGAGGAGAGAATTGTGAGCCTCGTTCATGATCACTTTACGAAGGTCACCTTTGGGCACAACAATACGATCCTCGAAGAAGAGAGTATCCTTGTCATCAAGGCGGTAGCACTTGTACTTGGGTTGACTCTTGGCAATCCCAATCTTCACCTTTTTCACCATAGCATCAAGAAGCTGAGCTTGGCGAATCTGGTCTTCCAAGGTAGGAGAGACTAGAAGGTTGGCGAGGAAACCTTGAGGAACAACTTGCAGATTAAGTTTGCAGAAAGCTTCACAAAGCTCGGGTTGATAAGGCTTGAGAATCAGACTGTTGCAGTAAGCCTTTCTGCTCAAAGCGTCAGCAATCACATTGGCCTTGCCTGGAGTATACTCGATACTCGGATTATACTCTTGAATCATTTCGACCCATCGAGTTTGCCTGAGGTTGAGATTAGGCTGAGTGAAGATGTACTTGAGACTCTTGTGGTCAGTGAAAATGTCCACTTTTCTTCCCAATAAGAGATGTCTCCAAGTCAAAAGAGCATGCACAACTGCCGCCAACTCGAGATCATGAGTGTGGTAGTTCTTCTCATTGGGCTTCAACTGGCGAGAGGTATAAGCCACAACTTTCTTCTCTTGCATCAACACTGCGCCAAGACCTTGGAGAGAGGCATCACAAAAGACCTCGTACGGTTTGGATTCATCAGGCGGAGTCAGAACTGGAGCAGTGATCAATTTCTCTTTCAAAGTGTTGAAAGCAATGTCACACTCCGGAGACCAAATGTACTTGACGTGCTTCTGGAGAAGATTTGAGAGAGGCTTCGCGATCTTAGAAAAGTTTTCAACGAATCTTCGGCAATAGCTTGCGAGACCGAGGAAGCTACGGAGTTGCTTCACGTTCTGAGGAGGTTCCCAATTCACAATTGCAGACACCTTCTCAGGATTCACCAAAATGCCCTTAACGAAGTCATTGGTGTAGGCGTTGAAGATGAAGTTCATCATGCAAGAGAAAGTCGGAGGAGCGTTGACGAGGCCAAAAGACATGACAGTGTATTCATATGAACCATAGCTTGTCCTGAAAGCCATCTTGGGAATATCTTGCTCACGGATTCGAATCTGATGATAACCCATACGGAGATCAAGCTTGGAGAATACTTGGGCACCTTTGAGTTGTTCGAACAGCTCATTGATGTTGGGAAGTGGATACTTGTTCTTGATGGTCTTCTTGTTCAATGAACGGTGGTCAACACAAAGTCGGTCCGTTCCATCCTTCTTCTTCACAAAAAGAACACCACAACCCCACGGAGAAGAATTAGGCCGGATGAGACCCATTCTCTCTTGAACATCGAGTTGCTTCTTCAGCTCCTTCAACTCTTCAGGTCCGAGCTTGTAAGGACGCTTGCACACTGGTTCCGTGCCAGGCTCAAGATCAATGACGAATTCAACTGGCCGGTGCGGAGGCATTCCTGGAAGCTCTTCTGGAAAGACATCTTGATATTCGCAAACGACTGGAATTTGCGAGATAGCATCCAGTTCACCCTTCTCATTGAGAGAAAACAGACGGATGGTATCATCACGAGCGGCAAAGACAATTACATCCTCAGACGAATGAGTCAATTGAATCTGCCTGGCTGCACAATCAAGATGCGCCTTGTGCTTAGAAAGCCTATCCATCCCGAGAATAAGATCAATATCCGAGTTACCAAGAACCATTGGAGAAGAAAGAAACTTGTAGTCGCCCAAGGTGATAGTAACATCTGGAGCCATCATTTTGGTGTTCATGAACAAACCCGGAGAAGAAACCGCTATCGGCTTAGGCAAATCAACAGTATGCACATCATGCATGGATGCAAAAGGCTTCGATAAAAATGATAAAGATGCACCCGTGTCAAAAAGAACTCTTGCGGGAATGTCATTAACAGGAAGGTTACCCATAATCACATCTGGCGAGTCCTTTGCCTGAGCTGCATTCAGCAAGTTGACCTTGGCAGACTTGGTGTTATGCTTGACCATAGCTGTACTTGCCGATCTCACAGGAGGAGGAGGAAGACGCCTCTGATTGAAGCATTTGTTGGCATAGTGACCCTTTTGTTGGCACTTGTTGCACGTGACCTCTGAAAGCGGACGGTGATACGGAGCACTCGATCTTGGAGCTTGAGACGAAGTCTTGTTCTGAAAGCCAGGGTTGGGTGGGTGGGAAGATCCACTACCGCCTTTGCTCTTATGCTGATACGGCTGACGGAACGGAGGAGGAGGAAGCTAATACTTATGTTGCTTGGCCACTTGAGTAGAGGAAGAAGGAGTAACATCTCTGACTCGCTTCTTGGAAGCATCACACCTCAGTTGAGCAGCCTCTTGCTTCAATGCCATGTTGTAGAACTCATCGTATCTCAAGGGCTCGAAGAGGACAAGAGCTAGCTGAATTTCTTCTCTGAGACCACCCCTGAACTGGTATATCATGCTCTTCTCATTAGGTACGTCCTGATGTTGCTGCACTCGAAATGCTTGCACAGATCCACGAGCCAATCGTCAGCATCGGTTGCCTCAACACAATTGCTGAAAGTCTTTTGCCCGTTAGCAAGGAACTGGTTGAGTGTAGCAAAGTGATTCTGATTGTTGCCTTGGTTGCCTTGGTTCGCTTGATTGCGCTCTTGAAGAACTTGCATGATCAATTGTGTGTTTGCATTGGTTGCGGCCATTACAGCTTGCCATGCCTCCGGAGGAGGTGGAGGTGGTGGCGGATCTTGATTCTGATTCTGATTGGTGCTCTTAGCAGAAGCCATCCTGAAGAGGGTGACATCCATTAGCACATTGACAGACAAATATTGAAGCTGAGTCCAATGGAATGAAAATTGCAACATATAGTCTTCACATCCAAACAAAAGTATGAATGCATTCCTCTTGAAATGGTCACATATCCATAAATTGAGAAGCCACTTAGAATTTAGGTAGAGAAATAAATCAACAAGGTACGGATCAAGAACGAATACTCGGTAAGAAATCCCAATCTCAAACCAAATATCCATGGAAGAAGAACTAGAGCTACAAGAATTCCCACCTATGAAACTCCCGAACCTTTCCGGTTATGCAATCAAGTGTTGGGGATACAGGGGAAGCATAATATCTCACCCAAATCTAGCAAATCCTACATCCAGTTGTATCCATCCTTCAACACATAACCGAGAAAAACTTCGGAAACCATCTACCTCAACCTTCCAAAAGCATCTGTTATACAAGTTATGGCGATACTCCCGGACTCCCGCCCCAGTACTGGGTGGCTTCGAGGTTATCTCACCAACGAACTGCATAAAAGAGATTTTCGATGTCAGCGTACTAAACTCAGGTATTCCAGAACTGTAACGATAAAATTATGACGACAACACCTCGGAGCTCAACTCCCCGGGACACTGCCACAAAACCCCTGACAGGAGGCACCAAGACAATGTTCTCGTCACAAAACCATCGGAACGATTCCAAGATACCCGCGTGATCCTAAATTTTTTTTAGTGAAATTTGAGAAGAGAAGAGTCAAAACTCTATGTCAGGATGCCTTACCAGAGCGATAAGGAGACTGGGAAGTAAAAAGAATTCCTAAAGTCTCCGATATATAATTCCTAAATGACTCAAAACATTTTTCTAGACTCAACAACGGCTGCTAAAAACGATCAAGCAATGGGGCTCCTATGGTCGGGGAATGCTCTGATTACCAACTTGTAACGCCCTCGATGCGGCTATACCTCCCACGTGTCGAGGCACGACTTAGAGACATAACCGCACTGAAAGCAATGTTGCAAGTTAGGCAATCTTCACAACATCCCATGTAATATATAGATAATAAAAGGGGAGGTACATAGTTGGCTTACACTCGCCATGTCAATCAGAGTACATAAATAGCATTACAATATTCAAACACTCATGGCCCGACTACGGCGCCAAAATGAAAGATAACCCAACATGCGACACGGCCCCGATCACCCCAACTGGGCACCACTACTGATCATCAGGGAAAGACATGTAGTATCAGCGTGAGTCCTCGTCGAACTCCCACTTGAGCTCAAGCGCGCCATCTAGAGCGGAATCATCAGGCCCTGCATCTGGTTTGGAAGTAATCTGTGAGCCATAGGGACTCAGCAATCTCGCACCCTCGCGATCAAGACTATTTAAGCTTAAAGGGTAAGGCAAGGAAAATATGTGGAGCTGCAGCAAGCGACTAGCATATATGGTGGCTAACCTATTCGCAAAAGAGAGCGAGAAGAGGAGGCAAAGCGCGAGCGAGTAACTAAAGGACAACCTGCGCAAGCATTACTCCAACACCGTGTTCACTTCCCGGACTCTGCCGAGAAGAGACCATCACGGTAACTCACACTGTTGATACATTTTAATTAAGTTAAGGTTCAAGTTATCTACAACCGGACATTAACAAATTCCCATCTGCCCATAACCGCGGGCACGGCTTTCGAAAGTTCAAATCCCTGCAGGGGAGTCCCAACTTAGCCCATGACAAGCTCTCACGGTCAACGAAGGAATAGACCTCCTCCCGAGACGTTCTGATCAGAGTCGGTATCTCGGTTCTACAAGACACTTCGACAAGTTAAAACAAATCCAGCAACACCACCAGATGTGCCGACAAATCCTGATAGGAGCTGCACATATCTCGTTCTCAGGGCACACTGGATGAGCAAGACGTCGGGTAGGCCAACCCAGAGTTGCCCCTGGTAGCCCCGGACATCGCTCGGTTGGACCAACACTCAGAGGAGCACTGGCCCGGGGGGCTAAAATAAGATGACCCTCGGGCTCCGGAAACCCAAGGGAAAAAGAGGCTAGGTGGCAAATGGTAAAACCAAGGTTGGGCATTGCTGGAAAAGCTTTAATCAAGGCGAACTATCAAGGGGTTCCCATTATCACCCAACCGCGTAAGGAACGCAAAATCCGGGAACATAACACCGATATGACGGAAACTAGGGCGGCAAGAGTGGAACAAAACACTAGGCGAGAGGCCGAGCCTTCCACCC
The DNA here is from genome assembly GCF_002162155.2 of Triticum dicoccoides. NCBI lineage: Eukaryota > Viridiplantae > Streptophyta > Magnoliopsida > Poales > Poaceae > Triticum > Triticum dicoccoides. The sequence continues at coordinate 266,969,926 of NC_041380.1, forward strand.
TTTACCAAGTATATAGATGCATTAAGATAACATGGTAATATAATGATATCCCAACAAGTAAATAATGTTCCAACAAGGAACGGTCTCCAATCTTCACCTGCAACTAGCAACGCTATAAGAGGGGCTGAGCAAAGCGGTAACATAGCCAATCAACGGTTTGCTAGGACATGGTGGGTTAGAGGTTTTACATGGCAATTTGGGAGGCATGATAATCAAGTGGTAGGCATCGTAGCATAGGCATAGCAAAAGAGCGAGCATCTAGCAAAGCAAAGATAGTAGTGATTTCGAGGGTATGATCATCTTGCCTGCACAGTTGTCAGAGTTGACTGCATCCTCGAAAGCAAACTCAACGGGCTCCTTGTTAGCGAACTCGTCTCCCGGCTCTACCCAAACAAGACAAACAAGCAACAAGGACACAATCAACCACGTGCAAAGCTCAAACAATATGATGCAAACATGGTATGCTATGCGGGATGCAATATGTGATGCATATGCAAGATTTGACAAGGAAAGCATGAACCTGGCCCCAACTTGGAAATCCAAGTGTGCCACTGGAAAGATGAGATGAAATCGCTTGAAAACGATATAAAGAACACCGGAATCGGAGTTACGGTTTGGAAATGGCAAGCAATTCAAATATGACCACGTTCTGCGATTTACAGCAAGTAGCCATCTAAATGCAACAAGATGAACATGCTACAGCACCCAAACATGACAAAAAAATACATGGCAGGGATCCATTCATGATGCTTAACAAAAGTCTAGCACTGAGCTATGGCCAATTCATCCATTAACAGGTTCAAACAAGCATGGCAAAATGCATTTGGTAAACAGATTTCAGACTTAGTGAAATTAACACTTGTCTGGAATTTCAGATCAGATAGCACACTTTGGAGAAACAAAACTATATGCTACAGGACCTGAACATGGCAAAGTAAAGCATGGCATGGAGCTACTCAAAGAGCTTAACAAAAGTCCCTTAGTGACCTTGAGCCAAAAAGGATCAGAAAATACATTTGCAAGCATGTGAACATGGCAAAAACATAATCAGTTCTCAGACTTGGTGAAAACTGGAGCATGCTGAAACAGATATCAAGTAGGCATGTTTACGAGCTTGATGCACTCACTACAGAGCAAGTCATGACAATCTAAGCATGCCCCCATCAAGAATACACAAAATACAAGCTAGACATGGCAAGAACAATAACATAGCATGCACGGATCAACTACAACATCCTCGGCAAAATTGCTAACAAGTAGACAATCTGCCCAGATTCACGAAATGACAAGTAGAGCTCGATTGACTCAAGCTAGGGTGCTCTATAATTGCAAACAAAGACATGGATGGATAGAGCACTACAAGATTAACAAAACATCCTTACTGATCATCATCAAAAGAGGCACGGATCACTAGGAAACAACATGAACATATGGCAATATGAGATAAACAGTCCAAGGACTTGGTGGAAATGCTAAGTCCCTGAAATCAGCATTAACGAATGCTCCACTTTGCAAGCTTGTGCTAGTCACCACACACATCACAAAAATACATGGGTTGCACGTCTAGATAGATGTCAAAACATATAACAAAACTCGTGAAGAGCTCAGGGGCATATCATGCACACAATAATCATGGCAAAAATGACAAATAACTAATTGGAGCAGCAGACCTGACAAATATCTCAAATAGCATACTTCTAACAGCATTTCGGGCATCAAGATGAACTCAAATGAATATGATGCAATGAGATGAAATGATGTACTCTCTGAGGCGAACATTTTGATATGCTATATGCCCAAAACGGAGCTACAGATGCAAAGTTACAACACGACGAACATGACAATATGAACTAGGGTTTCGGGAGAAAGTCAACCGAGATCTAGATCCAGATCGGGATCCGGGCGCGATTTACGAGGTCCGCCGGAGCACTGTAGCAGGAGGTCGCCGGAGTCGTCGGGGGACTTGCCGGCCGGGAGGATGGGCTCGCCGGCGAGGTGGCCGGAGTGGTGGTCGGGCACGGAAGCCGAGGGCGGCGAGCGGGCCGGGCGGCGGCTTG